>NC_069499.1:300513684-300813684 GCF_027579735.1 Bombina bombina | reverse complement strand
CATACATACATATGCATACACACATACATACATACATACATACATATGCACAGACACATACATACATACATATACATATATACATACATACACATTTATACATATGTATAGACACATACACATATAAACATATGCATAGACACATACATACATACACATATATACATATTGAGACACACATACCTACGTTCACATACATACATATGCATACACACATACATACATACATACATACATATGCACAGACACATACATACATACATACATACATATACATATATACATACATACACATTTATACATATGTATAGACACATACACATATATACATATGTATAGACACATACATACACATTTATACATATGTATAGACACATACATACACATTTATACATATGTATAGACACATACACATATAAAGGAGGCACCCAGTAACACGGTCACTGGGCGGACGAGTGTGGGACCGAGCACTTTGCTTTCTGTGTGTGAGCAGGCTGGGGGCTAACAACATGGCATCTCTGTGATTCTAATAGATACCATCACAACAACTGTTATATATCCTCATCACACAAAGGTCTGTACTTGCTATTCCACTCGTCTTCTCTTTGTGGCTTTGCTGCTGATTGTAATTGTTTCTTAAGGATTGTTTATTGTGTGCAGCACATGGAAAGTTTTCCACCTTGCACAGCTCTTGCAAAGTTTGCTGTGTGGTATAAGGGCAGAGGAGAAAGGGGTAAAACTGGTGGCAGCATATGGAAAGTATCTGGTAATTGATTATGGTTATTAGCCTGAAATACTGAAATGTGACTATTATGTATGCAGATGATTTCTTACCAACGGTATTAGTAATAATTACAGAGCAATCATGTGGATGTATACATGTACAGGCATATCCAGGTGTAGATGTACAATAATCTCTTCAATATGATGCTCACCACATGTATTTAGCACTGCTATGTCACTATCTACTGCACATATTACAATACTCTCTCCAGTGTGATGCTTACCACATGTATTTACCACTGCTATGTCACTATCTGCTGCACAATGTACAATAATCTCTTCAATCTGATGCTCACCACTTGTATTTAGCACTGCTATGTCACTATCTACTGCACATATTACAATACTCTCTCCAGTGTGATGCTTACCAGATGTATTTAGCACTGTTATGTCACTATCTGCTGCACAATGTACAATGCTCTTTTCAATCTGATGCTTACCACTTGTATTTAGCACTGTTATGTCACTATCTGCTGCACAAGGTACAATGCTCTCATCAATCTGATGCTCACCACTTGTATTTAATCACTGTTATGTCACTATCTGCTGCACAAGATACAATACTCTCTTCAATCTGATGCTCACCACTTGTATTTAGCACTGCTATGTCACTATCTGCTGCACAATGTATAATACTACTCTCTCCAGTGTGATGCTCACCACTTGTATTTAGCACTGTTATGTCACTTTCTGTGCACAATGTACAATATTATCTCCAGTGTGATGCTCATCACATGTTTTTAGCACTGCTATATCACTATCTGCTGCAGAAGGTACAATACTTTCTCCAGTGTGATGCTCACCAAATGTATTTAACACTGCTATGTCCCTATCTACTGCACATATTACAATACTCTCTCTAGTGTGATGCTCATAACATGTATTTATCACTACTATGTCACTATCTGCTGCACAAGGTACAATACTTTCTCAAGTGTGACACTCACTACATTTATTAGGCACTGTTGTGTCACTATCTGCTGCACAATGTACAATACAATCTCCAGTGTGGTGTTCACCACATTTATTTAGCACTACTATGTAACTATCCACTGCACATTTTACAATACTCTCTCTAGTGTGATGCTCACCACATTTATTTAGCACTGCTATGTCACTATCTACTAAACATTTTATAATACTCTCTCCAATGTGATGCTCACATTTATTTAGCACTGCTACGTCTACTGCACATTTTACAATACTCTAGTGGAGAGAGTATTGTTAAATGTGCGGTAGACGTAGCAGTGCTAAATAAATGTGGTGAGCATCACTCTGGAGAGTGTATGGTACATTGTGCAGCAGATAGTGACACAGCGGTGCTAAATAAATGTGGTGAGCATCACATTGGATACAGGATTGTAAAGTGTGCAGTAGATAGTGACATAACAGTGCTAAATAAATGTGGTGAGCATCACACTGGAGAGTGTATTGTACATTGTGCAGCAGATAGTGACATAGCAGTGCTAAATATATGTAGTGAACATCACACTGGAGATAGTATTGTAAAATGTGCAGTGGATAGTGACATAGCAGTGCTAAATAAATGTGGTAAACATCTTACACTGGAGAAAGTATTGTACCTTGTGCAGCAGATAGTGACATAGTAGTGCTAAATACATATGGTGAGCATCACACTGGAGAGAGTATTGTAATATGTACAGTAGATAGTGACATAGCAGTGCTAAATACATGTGGTGAGCATCAGATTGAAGAGAGTATTGTACCTTGTTCAGCAGATAGTGACATAGCAGTGCTAAATACATGTGGTGAGCATCACACTGGAGAAAGTACTGCACCTTCTGCAGCAGATAGTGACATAGCAGTGCTAAATACATGTGGTGAGCAGCAGATTGTAGAGAGTATTGTACCTTGTGCAGCAGATTGTGACATAGCAGTGCTAAATACATGTGGTGAGCAGCAGATTGAAGGGAGTATTGTACATTGTGTAGCAGATAGTGACATAGCAGTGCTAAATACATGTGGTGAGCAGCAGATTGAATGAGAGAACATCACCTCCTATTTAAACTGAGAAAACAAAGCCCTTAGATGAATTTTAAAACGTCTGAGTGATTTACATAATTTATTAAACTCTACGTACAGCTCTGATGTTTATTTGTTATAACACATCTGCAGTACACACATGTGTGGGCTGTGTGTGTGTGGGCTGTGTGTGTGTGTGGGCTGTGTGTGTGGGGGGCTGTGTGTGTGTGGGCTGTGTGTGTGTGGGCTGTGTGTGTGTGGGGGGGGGCTGTGTGTGTGTGGTGGGGGCTGTGTGTGTGGGGGGGCTGTGTGTGTGTGGGCTGTGTGTGTGTGTGTGTGTGTGGGTGGGCTGTGTGTGTGTATGTGTGAGCTTTGTGTGTGAGCTGTGTGTGTGCGTGTGGGCTGTGTTTTGGGGGGTCTGTGTGTGTGGGGGGGCTGTGTGACATAGCAGTGCTAAATACATGTGGTTAGCAGCAGATTGTAGAGAGTATTGTACCTTGTGCAGCAGATAGTGACATAGCAGTGCTAAATATATGCAGTGAGCAGCAGATTGAAGGGAGTATTGTACATTCTGTAGCAGATAGTGACATAGCAGTGCTAAATATCTGTGGTGAGCAGCACATTATGTGCAGCAGATAGTGACATAGCAGTGCTAAATACAAGTGGTGAGCAGCAGATTATGTGCAGCAGATAGTGACATAACAGATGTCATGTAGTTTACATGTAGTAAACAGCAGATTGAATGAGAGAACATCACCTCCTATTTAAACTGAGAAAACAAAGCACTTAGATGAATTTTAAAACGTCTGAGTGATCAACATAATTTATTAAACTCTGTGTACAGCTTTGATGTTTATTTGTTATAACACATCTGCAGTACACACATGTATGGGCTGTG
Organism: Bombina bombina; assembly: GCF_027579735.1. NCBI lineage: Eukaryota > Metazoa > Chordata > Amphibia > Anura > Bombinatoridae > Bombina > Bombina bombina. Next base: position 300,810,020 of record NC_069499.1, on the reverse strand, counting down.
TGGGGGGCTGTGTGTGTGTGTGTGGGCTGTGTGTGTGTGTGTGGGGGCTGTGTGCGTGTGTGGGCTGTGTGTGTGTGGGGGGGGGGGCTGTGTGGGCAGTGCATGTGTGTGTGTGTGGGCTGTGTGTATGTGGGGGCTGTGTGTGGGGGGGGCTGTGCCTGTGTGTGTGTGTGTGGGGTGTGTGTGTGGCTGAAATGTTCTTGTTTTTATAAGAAAACACATAAAAATAAGGCCCAGTTCAACTCAACTGTTCCTAATTGTCAGCATAATTCTTCATTATATACATAAACAGTTGTTCCAATAGTACAAATGGTATATTGCAATATATACAATGCTATAGTGTGTCACATTAGTGGATTTATATGTTTTTTTAATATATAAAATGTGCATTACATTAAATGATTTTTCTTCTATTTTTTTTTCATTTTAAAAGCTTTGGGGCGGAGATTGGATGGGACTGGGGCGGAGATTGGGCGGGGCTGTGGGTAGAGATTTTGAGTAGACTGTCCCTTTAATTGCTGATATATTTGACTTTAATGTTTCCTTCAGATAATGTATTGGTTCTCTTTAAAACATAACTTATAGCAACTGTGTTCCTTTAAATCTTTAAAAAAAAGTCCTATGTAAATACAGTGACTGTCACGTTATTGCTAAAATGGGCAGGGTAGGTAATTTTTTCTATAGTAGCGGGCCTACTCAACAGAGGGCCCTGATGCAAAAATCTATTCAGGTTCCCCAAAGGTAATTCATCAGTATGCAATAGTAATAATATACATGCTGCTCTATAATGATTTTGAGGATAGACAGAGATGGATGGATAGATGGATGATAGATAGATAGATAGATAGATAGATATTTGTTGACGATGGATATATAGATGATTGATAGATAGATAGATAGATAGATAGATAGATAGATATTTGTTGACATAAAATTGTCCTGAGCAATTAAAATGCATCAGAAATGTGAGGAGACCATAGGAAGTGAGTAGGGGACACATGGAGCAGTATTTGAAGAATATTTCAGAGATACTGGAACAAAATATTAAGAGCTTTGTATATACAGACTAAAATAAATAATGAAATGATAAAGATATTTTCCACATAATAGAGACAGCCAGTAATTATGGTTTTAAATAGTTAATGCAAAGTATGTATTTAGTTTACCGTTAACGCTCTTTTGGATTCCAAATAACTTCATGTCATTTCAAATATCCTCACAGTCACCTAAAAAAGGCAAATTAATTATTGCAACTTAATGTAAGTGGTGTGGGTTTCTTTGTGTTCCATGGTGAGGTAAGGATTCTGGATTCAGATAGAGAGATATTGTGTTGGGGGAAAATCAGATGATGTATTATTACAGCAATGGAATGGCTCATGTAGAGTGGGACTTGGAGCCTGGGCTGTGGCAGATACACACTGTATATAGCATATACTCCGTTGCTTGTAAGCAGGGATAGGCAAGGTGTCCGTACACAGACACTGGTGTCCGTGACTGGCCCTTGCAGTGTCCGCCACCTATTTTGCTGTGGAATACTGGTCCTGACTTCTCCTTAACACACGCGGCGCCACGTTTCGCAGGGTTGTGGCCACTTCCACATGATGCCGCTTAGTACCAGAAAATGACTCTGAGTGAGACAGAGAGAGAGGGAAGATTCAAGAAGCAAGCTGCCACTGTGTCCCTGGAGCTTTATATGCAAAGGTAAAGTACTTTAGCCAGCACCTGAGGTTTATTATAAGTAGTATTTAAATAGAAAGAAAAGATATAGTAAGGTTGTGATTCATAACCTTAGCATATCTTTTCTTTCTGATTAAATAATAGGAAAGGGAAAATATTTAGTGTGAATAAAATTAGTGGCTTGTCAAGAGACTGCTAGCAATATTGGGTGATAGAATGCGAAGTGTAGAGAAGGCGCTCTTAGAGAAAGGAAGGTAATGCTGAAAGTACTGTGAAGAGCACTATACTTGGTAGAGCAAATAATGTCGAGTTCCAGGCAGCAGGTAAAAAGTAAAGTACAACTTTATTCCAAAAAGTATAAAAAGGACACAACCAGGATGTCCTGTTCAGAGCCAGCAAATAACTCTAACAACCAGTCAAGTGAGCAGATCCCCACGCAGACATGTTTCGAGTGATCAAGTGCACCTGGTGCACGAAACATGTCTGCGTGGGGATCTGCTCACTTGCCTGGTTGGAATAAAGTTGTACTTTACTTTTTACCGGCTGCCTGGAACTCGACATTATTTGCTCTACCAAGTATAGTGCTCTTCACAGTATTTTCAGCATTACCTTCCTTTCTCTAAGAGCGCCTTCTCTACACTTCGCATTCTGTTCTGTTTTGGCGTGTGTGGCTGTCACGCCTGAAGAGGCTGCCTACTTGATTGGACTGCTGTATACAGGGGTGTTTCCCCCGCCCACTCTCCATTGTGCCGGGCTCTGTTCACTTCACTGCACTGCGAGAGGAGCGCAGACAACACAGTGAAATACTCTTGTTTTGAATATTGGGTGATAAGTTATGGAATAAATAAAGCCTGAGTGAAATACTGGATGTGTATCTTCTGCATCTCTATAATAACACCCAGTACTATATAATGACACAGTAGTGACACTGGCTCATTGGTATAGCCAGACAAGGGCTGGTTATAGGATCAGTGGTATCTGCATCAGTATAATAACACCCAGCACTATATAATGACACAGTAGTGACACTGGCACATGGGTATAGCCAGACAAGGGCTGGTTATAGGGTCAGTGGTATCTGCATCAGTATAACACCCAGTACTATATAATGACACAGTAGTGACACTGGCACATGGGTATAGCCAGACAAGGGCTGGTTATAGGGTCAGTGGTATCTGCATCAGTATAACACCCAGTACTATATAATGACACAGTAGTGACACTGGCTCATTGGTATAGCCAGACAAGGGCTGGTTATAGGATCAGTGGTATCTGCATCAGATAATAAAATTCAGCACTATAAAATAATGTTTTTAATTGTAAATGTACCTTGGTGTCCTTCACTAAAGGTCTTTACTTTAGAAAATGTCCGCCACAGCCTTGGCTCGTGCCTATCCCTGCTTTTAAGAAAAGATCATAAAACCTCTGATTACTTTTAATTTGCAAAATTTTATTTTGCAAAAATAACCAACACTTTGTTTAGAATGTGAAATCTACCGCTGTTCTTGCAGCTTGTTATTATACACTCTTTGTCTGGGCTATACTTTAGTAAATTCATGTTTGTTATACAGATATACCAAACGAGAGCAGTCTGTTTAGTTATTTTTGCTGACTGCTTAAGAGGTTTTAATCTGTTATCTTAAGCAGTTTATCCTACAGCATTTGCAGTCTGTTTTAGTCCTTGTAAAGTACATTCAAAACTGAAGCTGAATTCCCCATAATGGACTAGATTACAAGTGGAGCTCTGATATTCCAAGTCAATAGTTAAAGATATTAACCAGAGAATGTTAGCGTGCCCTATGTGCCTTGAGTTATGTATAGTGTGTGAACATAACACATAATAGCGCTGAAAAAATGAGTGCACCTGGGGCGCGATCCGATATAGATCGTAGTTTGCGGCGCAAGCAAGGGAACCGGCGTCGCCCGCAGTTTCAGCTCGCAACTCGAGCTATCCCATATATGTCGCCGTCAGATGCTAACATGCCGTAAGTCTGACAAACCAGCGATGTCCAGAAATCTGCGCAAGTACAAATTTCTGGCGTCGCCAGTGACTTGCGGCACGTTAGAAACTGCCGGCGCCTACAAAACCTGACTAAAGTCTAAATCACCCGCACTGTCTAACACGCCTCCCTAACATAGCCCGACACGTCTAACCCTCTATCCGCTATCCCCCCTCACTAGCCTAACAATAAAATATGTATTAACCCCTAAACCGCCGCTCGCGGAGCCCGTCGCTACCTAATAAAGTTATTAACCCCTAAACCGCCGCCAGCTATATTAAATCTATAACCCCCTAAAGTGAGCCCCTAACACCGCCGCCATCTACCTTACCTACCCCCTAAAGTGAGCCCCTACCCCGCCGCTATTTTAAAATTATTAACCCCTAATCTAATCCTCCTACCCCGCCGCCATCTATATTAAATTATTTAACCCCTAAAATACTAAACTATCCCTACCACTAAACCTAAGTTTAACCCTACAAATAGCCCTGAAAAGGGCTTTTTGCGTGGCATTGCCCCAAAGTAACAGCTCTTTTGCCAGCCCTTAAAAGGGCTTTTTGCGGGGCATGCCCCAAAGTAACAGCTCTTTTGCCAGCCCTTAAAAGGGCTTTTGGCGGGGCTTTGTCACAAAGTAAACTGCTCTTTTGCCTACAATCTACATCCCCTACACCGCGGCCACCTATAATAAATGTATTAACCCCTAATCTAATCCCCCTACACCGCCGCCAGCTATATTAACTATATTAACCCTAATTATATTAGGGTTAATATAGTTAATATAGTTATTATATTATATATATATTAACTATATTAACCCTAATTATATTAGGGTTAATATAGTTAATATAGTTATTATATTATATATATATATTAAGTATAATAACCCTATCTAACTCTAACATCCCTAACTAAACTCTTATTAAAATAAATCTAATATTAATATTATTAATTAAAATATTCCTATTTAAATCTAAATACTTACCTATAAAATAAACCCTAAGATAGCTACAATGTAATTAATAATTACATTATAGCTATGTTATGGTTTATATTTATTTTACAGGTAAATTGTTAATTATTTTAACTAGGTATAATAGCTATTAAATAGTTATGAACTATTTAAGAGCTACCTAGTTAAAATAATTACCCAATTACCTGTAAAATAAATCCTAACCTAAGTTACAAATACACCTACACTATCAATAAATTAAAGAAACTACAAATATCTATCTAAAAATACAATTAAATAAACTAAACTAAATTACAAAAAAAAACAAACACTAAATTACAAAAAATAAAAAAAAGATTACAAGATTTTTAAGCTAATTACACCTATTCTAAGCCCCCTAATAAAATAATAAAGCCCCCCAAAATAAAAAAATTCCCTACCCTATTCTAAATTAAAACAAGTTCAAAGCTCTTTTACCTTACCAGCCCTTAAAAGGGCCTTTTGTGGGGGCATGCCCCAAAGAAAACTGCTCTTTTGCCTGCAAAAAAAAACACAATACCACCCCCCAACATTACAACCCACCACCCACATACCCCTAATCTAACCCAAACCCCCCTTAAATAAACCTAACACTACCCCCCTGAAGATCTCCCTACTTTGTATTCACCCAGCCGGGCCGAACCGATCCAGGCGATGTGTTCCAGCAAGCGGCAGTGAAGTCTTCATCCATCCGGGCGATGTCTTGAAGCAAGCGGCAGAGAGTCTTCTTCCATCGGCGACGTCTTCAAGCAAATCGGCATCTTCAATCTTCTTACTTCGCTCCTCCGCCGCGGAGCCAATCGGAATTCGGCGGACGCCATCTTGGATGACGTCATTTAAAGGAACCTCATTCGTCGGGAAGTCGTCGTGCCGGAAGGATGCTCCGCGGCGGAGGAGCGAAGTAAGAAGATTGAAGATGCCGATTTGCTTGAAGACGTCGCCGATGGAAGAAGACTCTCTGCCGCTTGCTTCAAGACATCGCCCGGATGGATGAAGACTTCACTGCCGCTTGCTGGAACACATCGCCTGGATCGGTTCGGCCCGGCTGGGTGAATACAAGGTAGGGAGATCTTCAGGGGGGTAGTGTTAGGTTTATTTAAGGGGGGTTTGGGTTAGATTAGGGGTATGTGGGTGGTGGGTTGTAATGTTGGGGGGTGGTATTGTGGGTTTTTTTGCAGGCAAAAGAGCAGTTTTCTTTGGGGCATGCCCCCACAAAAGGCCCTTTTAAGGGCTGGTAAGGTAAAAGAGCTTTGAACTTGTTTTAATTTAGAATAGGGTAGGGAATTTTTTTATTTTGGGGGGCTTTATTATTTTATTAGGGGGCTTAGAATAGGTGTAATTAGCTTAAAAATCTTGTAATCTTTTTTTTATTTTTTGTAATTTAGTGTTTGTTTGTTTTTTAAATTTAGTTTAGTTTATTTAATTGTATTTTTAGATAGATATTTGTAGTTTCTTTAATTTATTGATAGTGTAGGTGTATTTGTAACTTAGGTTAGGATTTATTTTACAGGTAATTGGGTAATTATTTTAACTAGGTAGCTATTAAATAGGTAATACCTATTTAATAGCTATTATACCTAGTTAAAATAATTAACAATTTACCTGTAAAATAAATATAAACCCTAACATAGCTATAATGTAATTATTAATAACATTGTAGCTATCTTAGGGTTTATTTTATAGGTAAGTATTTAGATTTAAATAGGACTATTTTAGTTTATAATATGAATTAGATTTATTTAATAAGAATTTAGTTAGGGGTGTTAGGGTTAGATAGAGTTAATATAGTTAATATAAATACTATAGTAACTATATTAACTATATTAACCCTAATATAATTAGGGTTAATATAGTTAATATATATAATGTAATAACTATATTAACTATAATATACTTAGGGTTAATATAGATAATATAGCTGGCGGCGGGGTAGGTAGATTAAATTAGGGGTTAATAATTTTAATATAGATGGCGGCGGTTTTAGGGGCTCACAGTAGGGGGTTAGTTTATGTAGATGGCGACGGTTTAGGGGTTAAATACTTTATTAGGGATTGCGGCGGGGGATCGCGGTTGACAGGGAGATAGACATTGCGCATGCGTTAGGTGTTAGGTTTATTTTAGCAGATCGCGGTTGACAGGGAGATAGACATTGCGCATGCGTTAGGTGTTAGGTTTATTTTAGCAGCCAGTTTAGGGAGTTACGGGGCTCCAATACTCAGCGTAAGGCTTCTTACGGCTGCTTTTTGTGGCGAGGTGAAAATGGAGTAAGATTTCTCCATTTTCGCCACGTAAGTCCTTACGCTGTATATTGGATACCAAACTGCGCGGGTTTGGTATACCTGCCTATGGCCCAAAAAACTACGGGCGACGGCAGAAATATACGCGCGTAACTTCTAGGTTACGCCGTATGTAGGATACCAAACCCGCGCAAATATTGGCGTCGCCGACTTTTGCGGGCGACGATTTTTATCGGATCGACCCCCTGGAGACCAGAAGTAAAGTGTTAGGGCTACAATAAAAGTATATAAAAACATATACTATATTAAAATAAAGTATTTCACACACACACACATATATGCACATAGATATTAAGCTTAAAATAAAGGTTTATTATGTATCTATCATTTATATGATATGGTATATGATAAGGTGTTAGACTGGGAAGGGCTCAATGGTGAATATATGTGTGTGCATTTTATGTGTGTGTGTGTGTGTGTATGTGTGAGTAGTACATATATACATACAAATATACACACATATACACCCACATAAAAAACTGTTAGGTGACGAATATAGCATATGCTATCCAAACTCCAGTTGTTAGTGTGCCTGAGACTTTCACTTGAGCGCTAATATTTTATTTTTCTCCTTGTTTAATGGAAGTATAAATGTGAGCTCTATAGGTTGCACTGTAGTCATGTTAACGCACCATAGCACTATTTGTACACCAAAATCTTTAAGCATGTATATCTTAATGGCGTTCACTTGCTGACCAGAACTTGTTATAGGTCACTGCCCAATGATGAATCTTAGCTGCAGTAATATAAACTAATATTGGGACTTGCACCCAAGCACAGCTCTATAAGATTAATCTTCTTTCTGTTGACAGATGCTGTAATGGCTGCCCTGCTGACTCTATAGTGGCGTTATTAAAATATTAAGATATCACAGCCGTCTATATAACTCTATATAGCTCAGTTCTTGGCCAAATAGATTTCAGATAACCCATGTTGGACCCTTCTAAATATAAAACCACAGAGAACAGCGTTCAGTGGTCCAATCATTCCAAGACTCAGTTGAGCACTGATGTTAGCCTTATCAGAAAAGTTAACTTAGCATTAACAATTTGAATGTGTTACGGTTATATAGGGTCATTATTTTAACAAAGTTAAAGTAAAAATGTATTGTGCTAACACACCAAAATTAATGTTTAAATTTACCAGTTGTAAAATGCAAATGTAATAGATTACTTGAAGAAGGCAAAAAATACAGCCTAAAAAAACACGGGTTTGAAATGATAATTCAGGAGAACTTGCTTTTTCATTTTTTCATCATAATCAACCCCAGCTCGCCTTCCAAACAGCGCAAATTAATATGTGCACATTTTTGATAAATTTAAAATACAAATAGAAGATGGAGAAATCATTAGGGAAAGTTAGGAACATTTTGTAAAGCAGTAAAAAAAATTTTTACTCTCAATGATTTTGCAGACACAGTTACTAAATAGAAGAAACTAGCTAATGCTATGAATATGCATGCATGTCAATTATGCTGGATCTTTTAAAAAATAAAACTTTAATGCATCAGTAACAAATTAAACAGATCTAAAAACATAAACAAATTTAGTGACCATAAAATATTTATGATTCTGATGCTGTTTCTTTTATTTTATTAATTTTGTTTCAGATCTGGAGCTTGGGTAATTTTACACACGTCCTGTATAGTCTCCAGCAATGCTTCACGGCTGAGGGCATCTAGTTTATTGCTTTAATAAAATCTTTCTGCTGCTCCCTGTATTCACCAATCATGTCTGAAAGCAGACAGTAGCACAAGATTACAAGTGACAATCTTTGTGGCTTTTATATCTGCTGTCAAAGGCAATTTTAGCAGTGAAGAGAAAAAAATGAAATAGTTAGCCCCCCTCTTTGTACGCTTACATTAACTCCTTTATGACTTAGGGGTCTAGCAAGGCACCGAAGTGCCACTGGGTTAGTTAATTAGTTAAGTCATTTACTGCAATAGTCATATCACCGGGGACTTTGGAATGTAAGGGGATAAATGGATAATGCAAGTGCATCTCACAAAGATGAAGTTTGAGAAATTAATTATATACTTACTCTGTTCTCAGCAACGCAATATAGAGGATTAATTAAAATGACAGCACTGCAAATAAAGTGCAAATTGATGAGACTCTAAAAGAGAAGACACATATAATAATACATTTGCCAGTATTGTGATTAAAACATTGTTTCGGTTAAGTCGTGTCCAACACTTTTACAAAATGCCACATTGATTTTCTATTTCATTTTCAAGGCTAGTAGTGAGACTTGATCTATTGTTTTGGCGCTATCTTTGCCTGTTAACTTGATGCTGAAATACCAAGAGTTACTCTGTTTTTATTTCTTTCTTTTACACATAATTATTTAAACTTGCTTTGAATAATTCCTAATAAATACTAGCATTGACTTTATTGTGAGAAAAATCATATGCTATATTACATTACAAGGAAGTATTTATCATTATCTGGAATCCCTGGTTTTCAATCACACACACAATTTTATTGACTCGTATATAAATATTACTGTATTGTCCCATATAGTTAACTTTTTGTCAATGGTACCATTAAGTTTTATATCTATGGAGGTTGATTTGGCTACCTGAACATACAAGTATACTGTATATATATATTGGGTTCCTGGGTAAATCACAATGATTTTTGTTTCAGATTAGGGTTTCTTTCAATTAACATGTACACTTCAATTATGGAATAGTTGTTCTAAGAACTGAGCAATTGTTTCTTTTCTGCTATTTTATTTATGGAACTTTTAGAGGAAATGACAACACATTTTGTGGTTTATGGAAATTTACCCATCTGGGAGTCTTTTTCTAACAATATATAGCTTTGCTTATTTTTTAATAACATTGTACTGATTTTAATATGTGTTTACAGACTCCTGCTGGTTCCTGTTTGTCTAATCTGTTTTTTCATATGCAGGGAAGGGGGAGTGTCTGTCTGTTTCTGGTTTCACAGCCCCTTTCACTGGGTGTCCCAGCCTAACTTCATCAACTAAACTTGGAGCTTCTCATTAAGTTTTTAAAAGGTTTTATACTGGATTTTTAGATCAGTATCTGTGTATACTCTTCTTTATAGTAGTGTCTATAATATGCAGTTATATTAATATTGGTGTATACTGTCCTTTTAAACTGCTAAGTACAACTACATGGTTACTACTTACCCTACTATTGTATTATATCCTGCACCTGTAGCTCTTTTTAAAGCCATTCACTTATTTTAATTTATTACAGAATCCATTTGGTAAAGCTCTGCATCTCGTGTATTGCAGTGCCCTTTCACTGATCTGTAATGTTACCGGCTTTTTGACAGCTGTACCCTGTACTTAGTTTACCTAACATCACAGAGAGTGGAAGTGTTACATTTTTGCAGGGTTTTTTTTTGCACAGTTTAAAAGTTACATAACTAATATAAACCATGCTTTGCATAAAGAAGGTGAAGCTGAAGCTAAATTGTTATTACTGCTAACTGATACCTAGGGTTAAATCACTAGCTGGCTGATAAGAACAGTTCTCATAAATCTATTGGTTAACAAGGACACACCTTCCAAGGGTTAGAAATGGGGGGGGGGTGCTTACAAAAGTATCAAAAAGCTAACTATCAAGGATGCATTGTGGTACAGGGGGTGACCTTATCTGAAACAAATTCTTCTTGCTTTTAAATTTTTTTTTTTTTTTAAATAACCCGTTTGCCTTCTTTAACTGCATTCTTGTCATGGGTAGTGCCCTAAGCTTTAAAAAGAGATTACTTTGTACATGTAGATGTATTTTTTTTAGAGTTTTATTAGCTATTTAAATATTGACAAAATAAGTGTAAAATTGTAATGTCTACAAAACAATGGGAGCTGCCATGTTGTAACGTAGGTTCCCTTCTCTGTAGCCAATTAGGGACAGTTATAAATAGGTCACTAGAGTGTGCAGCCTATGACTGTGTGGAATATAATTGTGTTCTACACTTCCATTTCTAACAGGAACTGAAAAGCTCACAATCTCAGAATGGAATTACAAGAAAAGAAGACAAAATAAATAATGAAAGTATATTGCAGAGGGTTTTTTTTTATTTATACAATTTATCATTTTATATTACCATTTCAAAGTATTTAATGTCCCTTTAAAACACAAGTAGTTATCTTCAGGAGAGCAATATATGTTGATTTTTTACTGTAATACAGTTTAAAGAATATCCTCTATTAGATGCGAAACAATTACAACACATTTTTAGAATCATGATGAGAAAAGAATATGATCAAATGCTTTTTAATTATATATTTATTTTACATTTTGAAAGAGCAGTATTATAATACAAATAGTAAGAAACAATATAAATGGAAAAGTGACTCCGGCTTTGGAGGACAAATCAATGACCTAGTTCAATATTTCCAAAAAGATGCAATAATCATTAATAGCACTGAACAGTCAATGCAACATAATAGATATACTTAATAACTATAATCATTAATAGTATTAAACAGTCCACTGAACATAAGCGATATGTTTAGTAAGACATCGTTATAAAAAGGTAAAAACTAAATAAGTGACTCGCATAACATAGGACTCAATCATTAAAGCGATAAATTAATATAAAGGGACATAATACCCATATGCTAAATCACTTGAAAGCAATGCAGCTACAAAGCTGAAAAAAAATATCACTTGAAATCGCTATGTAAAAAAGGAAGATATTATACCTCAAAATTTCTTCAGCTCACCAAAGTAAGTAAGTTCTCTGTGAATAGTTATCCTTCAGTTACTGTCAGCTGCATGTTGAAGGGGAAAAAAACCTGCAGCCAGAGTCATCAGTGCTGATGTCACACTTTGCTTTACTGTGATCCAATGAGATTTCACTGAAATTCATGAGATATCATAGTAAGCTTCCTTATACTGAGGATGGAAATAATATGACTGTGCTTGCACATGCAGGATGCACCCTCTCTTGCATGTCCCAGGACTAGCATTCTGATTGGCTGCTTTAGGTCCTTTTACAATGGGATGTAGCTACTGAGGACATTTTGAAGTAAAATATCTTTTTACATAGTGATGTTCAGGTAATATTTTCTAGTCAGCTTTTTAACAGATATGCTACATCACAGTTTTAAGTGATTCAACATTTGGGTATCATGTCCCTTCAAATCAGAATAAAATGCCAGGAAACTGTCAGACAATTTTCTATATATGTTCATTAGAAAAGAGTAAGAATGGAGAAAAAGGAGTAAGAAAGGAGAGAAAGTAAAAAAAAAAAAACATTAAAAAACGCCTGAAGCCCAATGCACTAGTTATTCTTAAGAAAATCTATCCATTTACTCAAACATAAATATTGAAGTCAAGGTTATTCTTAAATCTACCTACACATATCTCCATATTTAAAAATAAATTCAAAGTGTTTTTTTTATATTAGTCACCTAAAATGTTATCAGTTATTTTAAATCATTACATTAATTATTTATTAAATGTTTTAGTTTATATAATTAAAATGGTGCACTGCTGAACTAACAGTAACTGAAGTATGTGGGGGTATTTTACTTTGAGTGTCTCTGTATGAATGTAATTCTGTGTGTGTCCCTGTAAGTGGTTGTATCTGTGATAGTGAGTGTATGACTGTATGTTCTTGCATATAAGTATATTTTGTGTGTAACCCTAAGTGTGTTTTTGATAAGGTGTGTGCCAATGCATATGAATTGTGTGCATTGTGAATCTGTGTGAGTATTTAAAGGGATAGTAAACACCAAAAATGTTATTGTTTAAAAGATAGATAATCCATTTATTTATCATTCCCCAGTTTTGCATAACCAACACTGTTATGGAAATATACGTTTTACCTCTGTAATTACCTTGGCATCTATTTATCAAAGCGTCAACTGACTTGCATTCGACGGCACCAATACGCTCGCCTAAGATCGTCTAACATTGCTGCTGCAGACCTGAATACGTTCTCCAAAATTATCAAAAAAGCTGTCAAAAAGCCGAGCACCAAGTACGGTGCGATGAGCAGCGGACTGTTGTTAACTAACAGTCATCGATCTCGCTGCTCTTCGGCTTTTTTACAGCTTTCTTGGTACCCTGTCACTAAACACCCATACTATACTATACTGTTTACCCCCTATACCACCGCTCCTGGAGCCTGCCGCAACTCTAATAAATGTATTAACCCCTAAACCACCACTCCCAGACCCCGCCACAACTAAATACAATTATTAACCCCTAACCCGCCGCTCCCAGAGCCCACCGCCACCTACATTATACTTATTAACCCCTAATCTGCTGCCCCTACACCGCAGCCACCTACATTATATTTATTAACCCCTAATCTGCCCCCCCTACACTGCCGCCACCTACCTACATTTATTAACCCCTAATCAGCCGCCTCCAACGTCACCGCCACTATATTCAATTTATTAACCACTAAACCTAAGTCTAACTCTAACACCCCCTAACTTAAATATAATTTAAATACATCTAAATAAATATTACTGTCATTAAATAAATTATTCCTATTTAAAACTAAATACTTACCTGTAAAATAAACCCTAAGATAGCTACAATATAACTAAAAGTTACATTGTAGCTATCTTAGGGTTTATTTTTATTTTACAGGCAACTTTGTATTTAGTTTAACTAGATAGAATAGTTATTAAATAGTTATTAACTATTTAATAACTTCCTAGTTAAAATAATTACAAATATACCTGTAAAATAAAACCTAACCTAAGTTACAATTACACCTAACGCTACACTATAATTAAATAAATTCCCTAAACTAAATACAATTAAATACAATTCAATTTTTTTATCTAAAGTACTAAAAAAGCAAACACTAAATTACAGAAAATAATAAAATAATTACAAGATTTTTAAACTAATTACACCTAATCTAATCCCCCTAACAAAATAAAAAAAGCCCCCCAAATTAAAAAAAGCCCTACCCTACACTAAATTACAAATAGCCCTTAAAAGGGCATTTTGCGGGGCATTTCCCCAAAGTAATCAGCTCTTTTACCTGTAAAAAAAAAATTACAACCCCCCAACATTAAAACCCACCACCCACACAACCAACCCTACTCTAAAACCCACCCAATCCCCCTTAAAAAAACCTAACTCTAACCCCTTGAAGATCACCCTACTTTGAGAAGTCTTCACCCAACCGGGCCGAAGTCCTCAACGAATCTGGCAGAAGTCTTCCTCCAGACGGGCAGAAGTCTTCATCCAGGCAGCATCTTCTATCTTCATCCATCCGGCGCGGAGCGGCTCCATCTTCAAGACATCCAATGCAGAGCATCCTCTTCTTTCCTTTAAGTGATGTCATCCAAGATGGCGTCCCTTCAATTCCGATTGGCTGATTCTATCAGCCAATCAGAATTAAAGTAGGAAAAATCCTATTGGCTGATGCAATCAGCCAATAGGATTGAGCTCACATTCTATTGGCTGATTGGAACAGCCAATAGAATGCAAGCTCAATCCTATTGGCTGATTGATCAGCCAATCGGAATTGAAGGGACGCCATCTTGGATGACGTCACTTAAAGGAACCTTCATTCTTCAGTCGCCGTTGAAAGAAGAGGATGCTCCGCGTCGGATGTCTTGAAGATGGAGCTGCTCCGCTCCGGATGGATGAAGATAGAAGATGCCGCCTGGATGAAGACTTCTGCCCATCTGGAGGACCTCTTCTGCCCGTCTGGAGGATCGCTTCTGCCGGATTCGTTGAGGACTTCGCCCCGGTTGGGTGATCTTCAAGGGGTTAGTGTTAGGTTTTTTTAAGGGGGGATTGGGTGGGTTTTAGAGTAGGGTTGGTTGTGTGGGTGGTGGGTTTTAATGTTGGGGGGGTTGTAATTCTTTTTTTACAGGTAAAAGAGCTGATTACTTTGGGGCAATGCCCCGCAAAAGGCCCTTTTAAGGGCTATTTGTAATTTAGTGTAGGGCTTTTTTTTATTTTGGGGGCTTTTTTATTTTGTTAGGGGGATTAGATTAAGTGTAATTAGTTTAAAAATCTTGTAATTATTTTATAATTTTCTGTAATTTAGTGCGGGAGGGTTGTACTTTAGATAATTTTTTTAATTATATTTAATTGTATTTAGTTTAGTTAATTTATTTAATTATAGTGTAGTGTTAGGTGTAATTGTAACTTAGGTTAGGTTTTATTTTACAGGTAAATTTGTCTTTATTTTAATTAGGAAGTTATTAAATAGTTAATAACTATTTAATAACTATTGTACCTAGTTAAAATAAATACAAACTTGCCTGTAAAATAAAAATAAACCCTAAGATAGCTACAATGTAACTATTAGTTATATTGTAGCTATCTTAGGGTTTATTTTACAAGTAAGTATTTAGTTTTACATAGGAATTATTTATTTAATGATAGTAATATTTATTTAGATTTATTTAAATTATATTTAAGTTAGGGGGTGTTAGGGTTAGACTTAGGTTTAGGGCTTAATAAATTTAATATAGTGGCGGCGACGTTGGTGGCGGCAGATTAGGGGTTAATAAGTATAATGTAGGTGGCGGTGGGCTCCGGGAGCGGCGGTTTAGGGGTTAATAAGTTTATTTAGTTGCGGCGGGGTCCGGGAGCGGCGGGATAGGGGTTAATAACTTTTATTTAGGTGGCGGCGGTGTAGGGACGGCAGATTAGGGGTTAATAAGTATAATGTAGGTGACGGCAGTGTAGGGGGGTAGATTAGGGATACATGTTTAGACTAGGGATACATGTTAGGGTGTTATGTGTAAATGTTCCCTTAGGAATCAATGGGATATCGGGCAGCAGCGAACATAAGCTTTCACTGCTTTCCGACTCCCATTGATTCCTATGGCATCCGTTGCCTTCAGGGTGGCGGATTGAAAACCAGGTACGCTGGGCCGGAATAGTGCCGAGCGTACCTGGTAGATATTTGATAACTTACAAAAGTAGTCAGATTGTGCTGAACTTGCGTTCGGAACATCTGTAGCGACGTAAGCATCGATCTGTGTCGGACTGAGTCCGGCGGATCGTATGTTACATCACAAAATTCTACTTTTGCCGGTTTGTAGTGTTTGATAACTAAGGCGAATCAGGCTCGCCACAAATAAGCTGCGCAATTCCAGCGTTTTTGCGGTTGACGGCTTGATAAATAGATGCCCTTGTATCTAAGCTTCTGCAGACTGCCTCCCTAACTCAGATATTTCGTCAGACTTGCATTTCAGGCAATTAGTGCTGACTTTTAAATAACTCAACGTGCATGAGCACAATGTAATTTATATGAAACACGTGAACTAACACCCTCTAGCTGTAAAAAAAATTAGCATATGAGAACAAGGCAAATTTAATGATAAAAGTAAATTAGAAAGTTGTTTAAAATTACATGCTCTATATGAATCATGAAGGTTTCATTTGGACTTTACTATCCCTTTAAGTTTGACAGTATATGTGTGAGCAGCAATAACAATTTGCTGCATGACTGATAAATAAAGAAAATATTGTATAACATTTTAACATATGAGTATCTTAATATCCTTTTCTATGTGTACAGTAACACACTCTGATCTACAATTTTCAAGTTGCAAACACAGCTTGGAGCCCTTGACATGCAAACCGCAAGTTAAGCGGTCATTATAATTATTAGTTCTTTGTAGAGCACCAACAGATTCTGCAGCACTATAAACATGGGTCTAATATGTACGGTAACAATTATGGGAGACAAAGGGATAGAGGACCCTGCCAAGAGTTACACTTTTATAAATCAGCTCTCATGAATAGGATCTACAAAGCAGCTGGGCTCGTAGGTGCTGATTTGAAATCATCCTGGACTGATTAATCCAGGATGACTAATGAGTTGCTTCTGCAATGTCAAACGATGCCTGCTTTCCCTGAACCCAGGCGGACAAGCTTCCTAGCTGGAAACTTAGTCTGCCCGGAGCGTGATAAATGGATTTCTGTCTTTTATTTAATTAATTTAATAGGAAAGGTGATTTTGGATATTCCCCAATTAGTAATAGTTTTAGAACAGTGTTGTGAAATATTGAAGGTTTAAAGAAACTAATTAACATTTTCAGTGTGGGGTCTAGAATGGGACCTAAGGTGGGAGCTTGGTCATTTAATGTAATCATTAACTTAAGTCCACAATTGTTTTGCAAGCTAAAACACCAGCAGTGATCACCTTCTGTGTTGGAATCTGAGCTGACACAGGTTCAAAGGCTACCAGCAGCTATGCTTCTTTAAATTTCACAACCTGGCTGCATAGCCAGTGATGGGCAACACACTGTGCATCTGCTGTTCCTGGGCCTATGGATTGTACTGGGCCAAATGTTGCCAGTCCCCCCCTGAATGTAATCAATTACCAAGTATATTTGCTAGGAAGAGGGAACATTTGGCTTAAACAACAATCTATACTAAACTTAAATGCAGAAATAATATGGATCACAAAGCTTCTCTGAGTTTAAAAAACAACAACTGAGCCCCAACATGCAAAAGATCTAGCAATAGGTCTCACTGCAACAACTATACAGAAGAGCAAACATGAAATACTGAATTCCACATACTGGCAAGTATACCAAATGTGTAGTTTGAAGCCTACATGGTAACACTGTCTCAATCACAAGAAGAATTTTCAGTATGATTAAGAATGAGTATGATTGGGGTCAAATGCCACTTAAGCTTAGCACTACCTTATAATACAGCTTGAAACTGATTGCACAGGGCAATACTGATTTTAAAATGTTTTTTTCTTTTTTTTTTTATTATTTTTCACCAGATTCCTTACATATTACACAGAAAGGAGTAACACAATAAATAAGTAAATGAACAAAAATTGGAAGACGCAGTTTCCCTCCAAAAGAGAAAAAGAAAGATACTAGTGAAGTGAAGCCGGTTTCTTTTGCAAAAAGCCATACATCGACATTTTGTACATCAGATAATACAGATTTACCATATATATTAAAGTATGCAAGAGCTTCCACTTACTTAGTGGATTAAATACATCATTGGTCATTCCGGGGAATAGAGCCATTCATCTCTTATGTTAGCATCTAACATAAAAATCTAATTCTCAAATGGCTTAAAAATTATTTTTTGTGTGGTCGAGTCTAATGACTTAATATAGTCACTCCACTTTTCGAAGAACCTCTTAATGTTGGCTTCCTTCTCCAACTGTGCTTTTGCTTGTTCAACACTTAATTGATAATAAATATTATTCTTAAATTCTGAAAATTTTGGTTCTTTCTTAGATTTCGAATATTTCAATATGTTTTCTCGCAAGGAGAATAGCTGTATTTAATAAAAGAACATTTCTACCCCATTCACCAAAAGTTGTTAAGAAAAAGACCTTATACTTAGATAAATATATATAAGAGTTCAGAATTTTTGATGCCCAAAATGATATTTTTGCCCAGAATCTCTAAATTATTGGACAATACCAAAAATAATGGAGCATGTCTGCTCCTCTGAGACTGCATTTAACACATACTAATTTATCCGCATCTTTTGCCCAATGTAAAAAACAAATTAGGCGTGATAAAATTCTGATATACTAATTTAATATGCTGTTCTATATAGTATTGCCCATTCATCGCTTTGGCTACTCTTCTACCTGAAGTTGTTAATAGATCACACTCTTCATGATTTAAAGCTTCATTGCACCATTTTATTTTAATATATCTCCAGTTAAGATCCTCTTGGGGTTTTATTAAAGAGCAATATATAGTAGTGATAGAAAAATTCTGTTGTTGAAATAAAAGCGACAGTTGTTTTACAATCAAGTTGTCCCATTCTACGTTTGACTTCTTTAACAATTGATTGACATAATGGCAAAGCTGTAGATAAGAAAAGAATTGATGGTTTGGAATCCCAAACTCGTCTTTACATTCATCAAATGTTTAAAATCTAGCATTTTCGCCATTAAGTAACTGAGTGATATAGCTTACCCTTAATTGCGACCATTTCTTAAATCTTACTGAATCGTAACATCCGGAAATTCATGATTTCCTTTTATGGTTAAAAAAGAGGATATATCATAGTTATAGATAATACTAAGGCCCGTATAGGTTGTTCTATAAGCGTAATTTGCTTAATTATTTTGGGTAGTTTTGTCAGTATATGGCAGGGTTATAATACAATATATTTAATAATTATTCTTTAAACAAACCCCCAATAAAATGCATATACAAAACAATTAAATTGAATGTAAATTCCTAAATTCTTTATATTAGTTAAATGTATAGACACATTGAATTATATTTATAGGAACCAGGTTATGAATCAAACTATACATGTTTATGCTGTTATAATATGCTATACAAAGATCATAAAAATTACCTTATTCACAATAATCTCCCAAATCAGAGTTGCATTTAAATATCACAATGCGATGCCAAGGTATGGTTTGTTAACTCCCAGACAAATATACTTAAGCTATTTAGCCCACAAATGATTCTATACAACTCTAATTAAAACATCAGAAGTTATATATATTCTTAATGTAAACAGCCAGTTTATATGCCAATTTATCTAAGCTGAAATAAATTCTTTAGCAGCAATAAGGCAAATTCTAAAATATATTTATATGGCTACAATTATAAATTACTTGGCAAACAAAAGATTAGTTTTAAACCACACAGGATTATGAATGCAAGCTAAAATACAAAGTGCCCTTTTAAAATTACTAACTGCAATTTGACTATAGTCTTTTAATACCTTTGTCTAAAATATAAAAAATATAGAACAGTCATACATCACCAAATAAGCTAATCAATTTTCCAGGGTTCCTCTGACAAATCCAATTTCACTTCATAAATTAAAAGATGTATTTTTTTTTGCAAGATAGATAAAAATTAGGCCCAGGTTGCTTTATAATAGACTGGATCACAAGGCAGCAGTTTGTCAGCCAAAAATTCAGCAGCAGCAGCCCTCTTTTTCTCTCTTGCCTGGTGTTATATATCGCGATATAATCCCACCCCTTTTTATTCTAATCATTAGTGAAATTAGGATGATAGGCCCTTATTTGGGAAATTTCATTTTCAACAGCCAAATGTCTTTTGGCTGTAATACTGGATTTAGGCAATCAGGGGCAGCAGACAGAGACAAACAGTTTCATTCAAATTTTGCTGCAGTTCAATTATCCAATCTATAAAATATCTATCAAATACACTATTTTTTTATATTAATAAACCTGTCTGGTCATATTTTTAATATAAATGGATCATATTTTGTCATTTTTCCTGATTATTTTAATATAAAACATCAGTATTATTTCTAACATCATATTATTATTATCTTATATTCATATAAATATCACAGCATATTTCATATTCAGTACACCTCTTTTTGAGTGCGTAAAACATATGACACAATTTAAAGCACCAATTATATATGTACTTATTAGATGCCTGAAAAATATAAAAAAATAGGTTATTAAAATTGAACATTTTAAATTGACTGTGCAGTTATTTATTTAATTCCAGTATACACTTATCTAATATGTTACTGTTAGGCATTTCTTCTCAGGATATATATATATATATATATATATTTATACAGTCTGAGAATCAATTATACTTGAGATTTAAATACAAGTTGTATTAACGCAATATATGTTTCTGCCTGGCCAAACCTTCATCTAGACGTAACATCTAGAATTTGTGGATTCAACACAACAGGGGCAATCAACTCTTGCATCTAATTAAGCTTCAAATGAATTTCAGTGACCCATGGTGTTAAATTATCACATGTCTGTTGGCATATGTTGGCATATGCTTCTCTCAGATCAGAAAGTATATTGAGAATTTTCAAAGGGCTTCTGAGCATATTTTCCACCAAAACACAGACTATTGGCTCCATCAACCCAGGGGTTTGTGCTGGTTAATAAAACAGATGCTTTCTTTTGAACTCTTAGATGCTATGTTAATCAGGAGAAAGTATTCAGTGATAAAATGAGCATTCTCAAACTTACTATTTGAGAGATTTCATACTTATTCTATCTTAATTCATATATATATATATATATATATATATGTGTGTATTGTCCATTGATATCTACATATACCCTGACATAATTCCCCCTTCCAATTTTAAATAGATCTAGGACACATGTATTTGAATTGGCTTAAAGTCAGTGGTACTTGGTGAGTATATTGACAGTATGCATCATAGACAGTCTTCTATGAAGAGAGTCTGTTATTTTTTTTATTTTTTTTAAATAATTTTTTTATTGAAGTTAAAGCATATATCATCACAACAAGGACTCGCCCTAAGGCCAAAGTTACAACAGAGAGAGTAATACTTTGTCTATATAAAGGCATTATTGGGAAAGCAATATGCGCATACAGCAAGAGAAAATACATTTCAAATCTGATTATGAATATAGACAGTATCTTAGGTGAGATGAAATAGAACTTCATTTTATATTATATTGTCAGCGTATGGACTCCACATTCTAATAATTTTTAATCTAAGACCAAAATAACAGCCTGTGGAGGGTTAGCATAGATATCAGCGACTCTTGGGCCGAGATATATAGGGGGGAGGGGGATATTCAGCAGGTAAGCACTGCTATACGCATAGGGAAAGGGGTGGGGGGACAGAGCCATATATAAATGTAAATAGCATATGGTACTTGTTGTGGCCTCATAAGTGCCCAATCGTATAGACCATAGGCCTGGTAGCTGGGTTACCAAAAAGCCAAATGAGATGTGCCTTGGATAATTAGTCTACTTAGGAGTGTATAGTGGGGTAAAGTAACATTCAAACACAAAATGGAGTAACTGGGTAGGGGCTAAAGGTCACTCTGCTGATTCATTCAGGGAGACCCAAATCTTACAAGCATAAACTACAAAGGAATGTATACATGTCACGATAATAGCAATTTACTTAGGTGTTCAGGACTGATCTAAAGAGTAATGAAACAGGCAAAATATGAGCTTATCCAAACATTGCGTAGCAAACTTGCCCACTAGCTAAAGTGGAGTATGATAGAAAATATACATTCCCATATAACATTTGAGAAGATAGTAAACTGTTTAGTAACGATGAGATATATTTGATCATACAATAAACACATTATATAAGTAGTACACATCATAACCTGCAAGGAGGTAAGGCAGTTTATAGAATCCCTTTAACATTAATATATAATAGAACTAAATAGGTTATCTTCTGGGCCTATATTATAAGAATGTGATGCAATGGTATCTGAGCGTTTATAAGCACCAGCGAGTGTATGAAAGACATATTATCAAACATTGCAATAAACATGTTGTAGATTCAGAAAGAACCTGGGGAGAAATATATTATTTCTGCTATAGGAGTGTGTAGTGAACAAAGTGTATTAGCGGAGTGAAGAAACAAAGCTAAATTCTATACCCAGTAACTTATTTCTGTGATGTGGTAGAATCTAATCTACAGACATTTACAAACTGTTTTATTACATGTAGGACATTATAAGCAAAATACATACTGGGCTAGTTCCTTAACATGGATGAAGGAGAGAGCTATGTCAAGAATCTATGCATAGTATAGCATTTACCCAGTTATATTATAACATATAGGTATATACAACATTTGATAGACAGAGGGACTATACCATATTTAAACACATCTACATATGACTTTCTTAGGTATAGCACAAAATGGAGCAATTTTCCATATCTATATTGACATCCCAAGCTTATAATAGTGCAGCTATGCATGAGACAGAAATATATGAGCAGTATACATTAGGAGAGTAAATAACCTCTAAAAAGAAGCAACATTAGGAAATTAAGATATAAACAACCTATAGGTTACAATTAACATTCTAATTACTTTAGCCAGAGAGCAATAATTGCAGATTAGATAGAATAGGCTTAGCTGTTAACTCTAGGTTTGAGTCTCTTTTTAACTTTGAAAGTAGCTGGGTGCATTAGATTTCACAGTCTTGATAAAGGAGACCCATCTCATAAACAAACTTAGTAACAGGCCACTTGCAAAAGTCCCTTAGTATTCAAACCTGTGTGCACCACCCAGATTGCTGCAAACTATTATCTTATGTCCCCTGCAGTGAATTGTCTACTTGTTGCTGGGTTTTTGAGGGCCAATATATCCAGCTCAACTAGGCGCTATATTTCATCTGTCCTGTCAAATGTTGTAGAGTACTGCAAAAGTAGGGGAATATATCTCGGGTAGTCAGCCAACCTAAACATGTTAAATTACCCCATTCATGTGTTTCTTAGAGGAGAAAAATAGCAAAAGATTCAGGGTCATGAAAAACGTAGACTGTAGGAGCTCATGGTGCAAAATGTTATCGGTTAACCAATCCCACGCCTATAATGAGCTGTGGAGAACTGCACACATCCAGTAAATGGCACAGATTGAGCCATATGGCTGTACTTGAGAGCCGCTGAGTAGCGTCGCATACCTCTGCGCTGTGTGGTTAACAGCCCTCCGGTCTTCCAAGAGTAGGCGGACGCATCCTCCGCCATGGCAGCTGACATCTGCTCCACTTCACTCTGGGCTGGCAAGTTAAGTACTGCTATTGATCTCACCGCCGCCGACAAGGCTAGCGGTAGGCACCGCTCTTCAACAATTGATAGGTGTGACTTAGGGTTCAGTGCCAGTTGTAGCGAGCGCTGCATATCTATGTTTTTGGAGAGCCTCTCTAGTCCCTCTAGTCCCGGCCCAGCGTTCTCTGTGTGGACTAATATGGCTGAACTTGCTGGTGCCAGGTCGTTGCTTGTATTACCAGGTAATACCGTAGTCAGGTCCCGTCTGGGCAGCGTAGGTAGCGGTGGCTCAGAGGGGTGTTGAGTAGGCAGCAGATTGTCTGGCCGGCTATCCACGTGGGTAATGCATCTGGTAAAGTGAGTAGCGCCATCTTGGTCACGCAGCTTTCAATGTCAGATCTTAAGCTGTAAAAATGAGCATCGGCTTTGTCCAAAAGGTCCCCCAAAATAGAAGCGAGGTATATGGAAGATTTCTCCATCTCATAGGCTTAAAAAATATGATAGAAAGGTTTTTAAAACGGCATATAGAAAGGCTTTTGGGATCGGGTTTCAGGAGCTCTCCTAAAACACGTCTTTTCTCAATGGCAGTTGGCTCCGCCCCCCAGAGTCCGTTATTATTGAGCCCTCATGCTCATTGGCTAGGTATCTTTAAACTACAATATTTATTTTAGTGTATTTGGGAATATGACATTTCATTCTCTGTCTATGACTTGTAGTTGGGATCTAGGATGGCATGCCCGTAACTGATTAATATGGACCCATTTATCCATAAAAGTATCATTTTTAGGTATCCTTATTTTATAGGCGACTGGAAATATTTTGTCAGTAACGATAAAAGGACCCTTCCATGATGGAAGAAATTTCTTCTCCTTAGCCTGATCTCTTCCAAAGTTATAAAGATAAACTTTATCATTTATTTCATATTCTTTTTTGGATGTTTTGATATCATAATAGGTTTTAGTGGCAGTTGCAGCTTTCTCTAAGTTCCTTTGAGCAAATGCAAAGGCATATTGCAGGTGCTTTCTTAGGTTCTCTACATATTGATGTGTATTGGCAGCATTTATCATGTTCTGGTCTGATGTACGGTACAGTAGATGCTGAGGTAGAACCATTCTTCTACCAGTCATCAGTTCAAAAGGTGACATCTTGGTAGCACTACTTGGATTTGCTCTTAATGCCATTAGGACTAGAGGTAGTTTTACATCCCAGTCTTTACCCGTTTACCCAGTAACGCTCTACACCACCACTTGAGGCAGCTCTATATGCAATATGGAGCTTTCTTTTGACCCCTAGTATTTTCCACATTTTGGTCATCACTTCGCTAGTGAAGTTGGTTCCCTGATCGGATTCGATTCTTTGGGGCAAACCAAACCTGGAAAACACGTGGTTGATGAGCAAAGCTGTGCATGTTTCAGCATTATTGTTAGGTGCACTGATGCACTTTACGCATTTAGTGAACAGGCATGTCACTGTTAACATGTATTTGTTACCTGTTGATGACCTAGTCAATGGACCAATAAAATCAATTTGTATATCTGACCATGGCATTACCATCCCTCCCCTTTCTGAAATGGCGCTCTATGCGTTGGTGCAGTGGGTTGGCACTTTTGACAGATTAAAAAACCTTGACAGTAAGTTTGAACATCTTTCAACATGTGTGGCCAAAAAGCGTAATCACATAATATTTCATACGTTAATTTGGTGCCACGATGACCAGATGTGGGAGCATCATGGGCATGTTGAAGCATTAGACCTCTGAACTTGATGGGTACCACCCATAGCTGGATGCCAGTTTTGGAGGTTCTAATTAACAAACCATCCTGCAACTTGAATTGTGATCTGGATTTAATTAAGATTCTAAGATCTTCCTTGCCAATACAATCATCTTTTGAGATGGGGTTGCTTTCAGGATCTTCTATGTGTTTATAGAAGATGCCTACAATGGGGTCTTCTTTTTGACTAGTGATCAGGTCCTCACTAGGAGAATCCTGACTCCATTGTACCAGGTTAGGCTCACTCTAGTTTCTGGTAATGGCTTCTACCTGAATTGTACCCATTAAGTGGTCGATATTAAGGAGTTCTCCAGTTATGGCTCCTTGTTTGGCTAATGGTTCCGCAAAATCATTGCCTTCCTTATCAGGACCTAGAACCCTGGAATGACCCTTGGGCCTCTAGTTATCAAGCCATCAACCGCAAATACGCTGGAATTCCGCAGCGTATTTGTGGCGAGGCTGATTCGCCGTAATTATCAAGCCCTACAGCCCGGCAAAAGTAGAATATAGTGACGTAACCTACGATCCGCCGGACTCAGTCCAACACAGATCGATGGTTACATCACTACAGATGTTCCGAACGCAAGTTCGGCACAATCTGACTACTTTTAGTAGTTATCAAATACCTACCAGGTACGCTCGCCACTATTCCGGCCCAGTGTACCTGGTTTTCAATCCGCCGCCCTGGAGGTGGCGGATCCCATAGGAATCAATGGGAGTCTGACAGCAGCGAGAGCTCATGTTCGCTGCTGCCTGATATCCCATTGATTCCTATGGGAAGTGTCTGCACCTAACACCCTAACATGTACCTCGAGTCTAAACATCCCTAATCTGCACCCCCTACACCACCGCCGCCTACTTTATACTTATTAACCCCTAATCTGCCCCCCTACACCGCCGCCACCTACTTTATACTTATTAACCCCTAAACCGCCACTTCCG
This sequence comes from Bombina bombina, assembly GCF_027579735.1. Lineage (NCBI taxonomy): Eukaryota > Metazoa > Chordata > Amphibia > Anura > Bombinatoridae > Bombina > Bombina bombina. Next base: position 300,783,910 of record NC_069499.1, on the reverse strand, counting down.
GACCCCGCCACAACTAAATAAAATGTTTAACCCCTAAACAGCCGCACCCGGACCCCGCCGCAACTATAATAAATATATTAACCCCTAATCTGCCACCCCTATACCGCCGCCACCTATCTTAAATTTATTAACCCTTATCCTGCCCCCCCTATAACGACGCCACTATATTAAACTTATTAACCCCTTAACCTAACACCCCCCTAACTTAAATATTATTTAAATAAAAATTACTATTATTATTAAATAAATTATTCCTATTTAAAAATAAATACTTACCTGTAAAATAAAACCTAAGCTAGCTACAATATAACTAATAGTTATATTGTAGCTATTTTATGGTTTATATTTATTTTACAGGCAACTTTGTATTTATTTTAACCAGGTACAATAGTTATTAAATAGTTATTAACTATTTAATAACTACCTAGCTAAAATACTTACAAAATTACCTGTAAAATAAATCCTAACCTAAGTTACAATTAAACCTAACACTACACTATCATTAAATTAATTAAATAAATTAAATAAAATTACCTAAAATTAAATTCAATTAAATAAACTAAACTATAGTACAAAAAACCCCCACTAAATTACAAAAAATAAAAAAAATTACAAGAATTTTAAACTAATTACACCTAATCTAAGCCCCCTAATAAAATAACAAAGCCCCCAAAATAAAAAAAATGCCCTACCCTATTCTAAATTACAAAGTAATCAGCTCTTTTACCAGCCCTTAAAAGGGCTTTTTGCAGGGAATTGCCCCAAAGTAATTAGCTCTTTTACCTGTAAAAAAAAAATACAACCCCCCCAACATTAAAACCCACCACCCACATACCCCTAATCTAACCCACCCAAACCCCCCTTAAATAAACCTAACACTAACCCCCTGAAGATCTCCCTACCTTGAGTCGTCTTCACTCAGCTGAGCCGAATTCTTCATCCAAGCGGGGCAAGAAGAGGTCCTCTCTCATTATTTCTGTAAACTTAGGTATTGCCTTATCTTTCCACTTGTGGAAGATGAGGCTTCTTATGAACAAAATGAGAGAGTTAATAAGTTTATAATTAAGCAAGTCTATATTATAGGAGGTGAGAAGGACTATTCTACTCTTGGAAAAAGTAAAAGGAGTTATCTTTAAAGCCGTATTAATCCAGTATTCTAATTTTTTTATTTTTTTATTTAAACATTTTTATTGAGACAAACCAGAGAAAAAGCTGGTACAATACAGTACAGTACAAGCCCACATGGGTATGCAGTTAAAAGTTACAGTTTAAGAGTAAACAATAAATCTTAAGCATAGATGTGATGATTATTATCTTTCAGTTAACGCATACGTAATTTTGCGTTTTCAGATAGGTATAGAGGAGGGGTTTCACATAGGTGAATATAGGGTCTCTTTAATATATTATGAGGAGTAGTATAGGTATAGGTTATTGGTTATTGTAGCTATATCTCTGTTTGGTATATAGGTGGATTAAGTAGACCACTCTTTGCAAACTGGAGTAGCTACTGCATGACAGTAGAGCTAAGAGACTATTTGGTTGTATATGAGATCTGTGGCCATGGGGGAATATAGCTAAAAAAAAGATACTGTGGAAGAGATGAAAGATTGCAGCGGGCTAGAGCCGCTTGAATTGGGGGAAAGTGGGTAAAGGACCCATTATGGGAGGGGGCGGAGTTATAATGAGTTAATTTGGTCTTCTTTTCTATAATATAACAGACAAATAATATGGGGGTCTAAGCATTGCATACAAGCCAAGTCATCAAGTGTATCACATATTGTTATTCGCCAATGGATGCTATAATTAAGTGCAACATCTTGCAGTATTAGTATCGCTGATACTTAAAACTTTTCCCACACAAGCATGAGAACTATTACAACAATTTTCATACAGTTCCTAGTATTAAATTACAGTGCGTTATCTAATTTAGACCGTCATTTACATTTATGAAAGGCAGGGAATATATGCACAAACATTCGTCTGTAACTGTGTAGTCTGTGTCGTGGTGTAGTAACTAAGCTAAAGTTTCGGTATTAATGCGCCAGCCTACATTATTGTTTGCCAAGAGGTGTTATGGCTGACGGTCTTTTCTTAGAGTGCTAGATGTGTGAACTTGTATACTCGTGCACACACATATGCCTGATACACATCTAAAACATTTAAATGCAAGGGTTCAGTAACATCAAAGTAACCTATCTCAAATTTTCTAATAAAATTAAAGCAACAATTGTATATTTTTATGCATATAATGTTATGTGCCAACAATAAGATAGCCATAAGAGGGAGTTTTTATCCTATGTTTCAGCCTAACAGCGTCATTCAGATAAGCGTCTCAGATTAAGTACATTGGAGCAGGCAGTTCAGTATGAAGGACTATGTTCCAATTCGGTTTCTAGCATTTTTCATTAAACAAATTGGAGTGGGGCCATTAGATTAAGGGAGTCAGCCAACCCCTGTTACAGCTACCTCATCTTCAGCAAATGTCCCGGATTTCAGTGACATCCACTCTGGTGGGCCCCCCAAAGTGGCACAAACACCGCCAACTGCAAAGCTGTTAGGCTTCAGGCTGATCTCCGCTGCTGTGTTGCGGAAGCTAAATAGCGTGGCTTGTCGTCTGCTTAGGGCTAAGCTAGAGCTCCTAGGGAAGCCTCTCTCTGGGTCCCCTGCGGCTTCTGCTCCGGAGACACTTTCCTGCAGCCCTCCCTCATTACTTCCTCGCTCCCCAGGCACTGATCGGGGAGGAAGAGGATCGTGCTTGATGTCGTCCTCCTTGATAGGCAATTGCGGGTCTGTAGTAGCTTCATGTGACCTGCGCTCAGGCCTGATCTCATGCGCCACCGGTGACTCATCCTCTCGTAGCTTGGGTATGTTTATCTGCTGCTCTTGCAGGTTCTGAGATTCACAGCTGTCCAAGCCACGAGTAGGCTGTATTTCTGGCTCCTGTTGTTGTACACAAGTGAGACATGGGAGAGAGGTATAAAGTGCCATTACATTGAGGAGATCTTGCTTCATATCAGTAAAGGCTACGTCTAGTTTGTAGCCAAATCCCTCCATGTCTGCGAGTGTGGTCTGTGGAGCTGTCTTAGTGAGGGGTAGAGTAAAGGTGAATGCCGTACCTCAGTTATTTTAGAAGAAGCGGGTGGGTTATGCCATGCGTAGTAGAAAATGGCTGTTTTCATATAACTCCAACTCCAGGCGGCCTGCTAACTAGGCACGGAGCTTAGTTGTTTCATTAGTTTCTGGGTTTGGGCTGTGTTGCAAGTCAGCTCTGATAACCCCATGCTTCAGTCCTGTTTTTGAGGTGTTGGGTAGCCAGCTAAGAGGTTCTTTTGTTCAATTTATAATAAAGTCTTTGCAGAGCTCTATAGATGTGCGACCATGCTGTTGCAAGGCTAGCTCCGCCCCCCCCCAGTATTCTAATTTTAACCAAATGGCCAATCCCACAGCATAGTTATTAGATCAGCTCCTAATAATTGACATTTGGGGCATTAACATAAAGACCGCTGCTGAGGCCGTGGGCTGAAATCAACCCGATCAAATACGATGGGTTGATTGACACCCCCTGATTGGCCGGAAATCTGCAGGGGGCGGCATTGCACCAGCAGTTCACAAGAACTGCTTGTGCAATGATAAATGCTGACAGCGTATGCTGTCTGCATTTATCGATGTGCAGCGGACATGATACGCTACTTCATATTATGTCCGCTCACATGTTAAATCTACCCCATAGTATCTTATCTGAAGATAAGCAAAAAAGTCTTTGTTATCTAGAAGATACTTTTCTTTCAGATCGGATAAAGATTTGACTGTTTTAAGAGTAAAGTATACAAATTGTGTTATCTTGGAAAGCCCCAGCCGAGCCCATTTTTGGAACACTTCTGTATAAATTCCTGGAATAAATTCAGGGTTCTCTGTGGTTATCTGATAATTGGAGATTGCGTAAGTAAGACCCACTTTTGCACAGATTTTTTTGCCAAGCTAACAAAAGATTATATAATCGACCTTAAATTCTTAACTGATTTTAAGATTACAATGGAGAATGGCTATGGGTGAGTATGGATATAAAACATTTTCTTCAAGTTCTAACTGAGAAAAGTAGTTTGAGTTCCTAAACTAGCCTACAACAAATTTCGCCAGAGAAATTAAGCTATATAACTCAAGATCAGGGAGTGCCAAACCACCATCTTTTTTGTCCAAAAATAATCTTTTTAAAGCAATTCTAGGTCTATTTCCTTGCCATATAAAGTATAATGATGAATAAAAATTGCAAAGATCTTTTGTTTTTTTTAAGGATTATAGGAATATTTTGGATTACAGAAAGTATCTTGGGAAAGGAGATATTTTAAACAAGGCAACTCTTCCTGAAATATTTAAGGGCAAATTATGCCAGTGTTGCAGTTCTTCCTTAACCTCAGAGAGTATTTCTGTAATATTTAATCTGTACCAATTGCAAAGTTCTCGTGAGATATTGATACCAAGATATTTAAATGAATGAGTTGCAACTTTAAATGGTAAAGATACTTTGGAGGAGTAATCTTCCTTAAGCCAAAAAAATTCTGATTTCACTGTATTTACTTTATAACCACAGAATGAGCTAAATACTTCAATCTCTTGTAAAAGTTGCTGAATATTTTTTGAGAAATTAGAAATGTAGATTAAAAGGTCATCTGCATAAATGGCAACCTTACGCCTAGATTTAGAGTTTTGCGGCCAAAGGGGTGCGTTAGCTACGCATGCTTTTTTCTGGCCGCACCTTTTAAATACCGCTGGTATTTAGAGTTCACAGAATGGCTGCGTTAGGCTCCAAAAAAGGAGCGTATAGCATATTTACCGCAACTTCAACTCTCGATACCAGCGGTGCTTACGGACCCCCTAATCTGCCACTCCGTAAACCGCCGCTACTTACATTATCCCTATGTACCCCTAATCTGCTGCCCCTAACACCGCCGACCCCTATATTTTATTTATTAACCCCTAATCTGCACCCCTCAACGTCACCTCCACCTGCCTACACTTATTAACCCCTAATCTGCCGAGCGGACCGCACCGCTACTATAATAAAGTTATTAACCCCTAATCCGCCTCACTCCCGCCTCAATAACCCTATAATAAATAGTATTAACCCCTAATCTGCCCTCCCTAACATCGCCGACACCTAACTTCAATTATTAACCCCTAATCTGCCGACCGAATCTCGCCGCTACTGTAATAAATGGATTAACCCCTAAAGCTAAGTCTAACCCTAACACTAACACCCCCCTAAGTTAAATATAATTTAAATCTAATGAAATAAATTAACTCTTATTAAATAAATTATTCCTATTTAAAGCTAAATACTTACCTGTAAAATAAACCCTAATATAGCTACAATATAAATTATAATTATATTATAGCTATTTTAGGATTTATATTTATTTTACAGGTAACTTTGTATTTATTTTAACCAGGTACAATAGCTATTAAATAGTTAAGAACTATTTAATAGCTAAAATAGTTAAAATAATTACAAAATTACCTGTAAAATAAATCCTAACCTAAGTTACAATTAAACCTAACACTACACGATCAATAAATTAATTAAATAAAATACCTACAATTATCTACAATTAAACCTAACACTACACTATCAATAAATTAATTAAATACAATATCTACAAATAAATACAATTAAATAAACTAACTAAAGTACAAAAAATAAAAAAGAACTAAGTTACAAAAAATAAAAAAATATTTACAAACATTAGAAAAATATTACAACAATTTTAAACTAATTACACCTACTCTAAGCCCCCTAATAAAATAACAAAGACCCCCAAAATAAAAAAAATGCCCTACCCTATTCTAAATTAAAAAAGTTCAAAGCTCTTTTACCTTACCAGCCCTGAACAGGGCCCTTTGTGGGGCATGCCCCAAAGAATTCAGTTCTTTTGCCTGTAAAAAAAACACATACAATACCCCCCCCAACATTACAACCCACCACCCACATACCCCTAATCTAACCCAAACCCCCTTAAATAAACCTAACACTAAGCCCCTGAAGATCTTCCTACCTTATCTTCACCTCGCCGGGTATCACACCGATCCGTCCTGGCTCCGATGTCTTGATCCAAGCCCTAGCGGGGGGCTGAAGATGTCCATGATCCGGCTGAAGTCTTCATCCAAGCGGGAGCTGAAGAGGTCCATGATCCGGCTGAAGTCTTCATCCAAGCGGGAGCTGAAGAGGTCCATGATCCGGCTGAAGTCTTCTATCAAGCGGCATCTTCAATCTTCTTTCTTCCGGATCCATGTTCATCCTGCCGACGCGGAACATCCATCTTCACCGACGACTTCCCGACGAATGACGGTTCCTTTAAGGGACGTCATCCAAGATGGCGTCCCTCGAATTATGATTGGCTGATAGGATTCTATCAGCCAATCGGAATTAAGGTAGGAAAATTCTGATTGGCAGATGGAATCAGCCAATCAGAATCAAGTTCAATCCGATTGGCTGATCCAATCAGCCAATCAGATTGAGCACGCATTCTATTGGCTGTTCCGATCAGCCAATAGAATGCGAGCTCAATCTGGTTGGCTGATCGGATCAGCCAATCGGATTGAACTTGATTCTGATTGGCTGATTCCATCAGCCAATCAGAATTTTTCTACCTTAATTCTGATTGGCTGATAGAATCCTATCAGCCAATCGGAATTCGAGGGACGCCATCTTGGATGACGTCCCTTAAAGGAAACGTCATTCGTCGGGAAATCGTCGGTGAAGATGGATGTTCCGCGTCGGCGGGATGAACATGGATCCGGAAGAAAGAAGATTGAAGATGCCGCTTGATAGAAGACTTCAGCCGGATCATGGACCTCTTCAGCTCCCGCTTGGATGAAGACTTCAGCCGGATCATGGACATCTTCAGCCCCCCCGCTTGGGCTTGGATCAAGACATCAGAGCCAGGACGGATCGGTGTGATACCCGGCGAGCTGAAGATAAGCTAGGAAGATCTTCAGGGGCTTAGTGTTAGGTTTATTTAAGGGGGGTTTGGGTTATATTAGGGGTATGTGGGTGGGGGGGTTGTAATGTTGGGGGGGGTATTGTATGTGTTTTTTTTACAGGCAAAAGAGCTGAATTCTTTGGGGCATGCCCCGCAAAGGACCCTGTTCAGGGCTGGTAAGGTAAAAGAGCTTTGAAGTTTTTTAATTTAGAATAGGGTAGGGCATTTTTTTATTTTGGGGGTCTTTGTTATTTTATTAGGGGGCTTAGAGTAGGTGTAATTAGTTTAAAATTGTTGTAATATTTTTCTAATGTTTGTAAATATTTTTTTATTTTTTGTAACTTAGTTCTTTTTTTTTTGTACTTTAGTTAGTTTATTTCATTGTATTTATTTGTAGATATTGTATTTAATTAATTTATTGATAGTGTAGTGTTAGGTTTAATTGTAACTTAGGTTAGGATTTATTTTACAGGTAATTTTGTAATTATTTTAACTATTTTAGCTATTAAATAGTTCTTAACTATTTAATAGCTATTGTACCTGGTTAAAATAAATACAAAGTTACCTGTAAAATAAATATAAATCCTAAAATAGCTATAATATAATTATAATTTATATTGTAGCTATATTAGGGTTTATTTTACAGGTAAGTATTTAGCTTTAAATAGGAATAATTTATTTAATAAGAGTTAATTTATTTAGTTAGATTTAAATTATATTTAACTTAGGGGGGTGTTAGTGTTAGGGTTAGATTTAGCTTTAGGGGTTAATCCATTTATTACAGTAGCGGCGAGATTCGGTCGGCAGATTAGGGGTTAATAATTGAAGTTAGGTGTCGCGATGTTAGGGAGGGCAGATTAGGGGTTAATACTATTTATTATAGGGTTATTGAGGCAGGAGTGAGGCGGATTAGGGGTTAATAACTTTATTATAGTAGCGGTGCGGTCCGCTCAGCAGATTAGGGGTTAATAAGTGTAGGCAGGTGGAGGCGACGTTGAGGGGGGCAGATTAGGGGTTAATAAATATAATATAGGGGTCTGCGGTGTTAGGGGCAGAAGATTAGGGGTACATAGGGATAATGTAGGTAGCGGCGGTTTACGGAGCGGCAGATTAGGGGTTAATTATTGTAGGTAGCTGGCAGCGACGTTGTGGGGGGCAGGTTAGGGGTTAATAAATATAATATAGGGGTCGGCGGTGTTAGGGGCAGCAGATTAGGGGTACATAAGTATAACGTAGGTGGCGGTCGGCAGATTAGGCGTTAAAAAAAATAATCGAGTGGCGGCGATGTGGGGGGACCTCGGTTTAGGGGTACATAGGTAGTTTATGGGTGTTAGTGTACTTTAGAGCACAGTAGTTAAGAGCTTTATAAACCAGCGTTAGCCCAGAAAGCTCTTAACTACTGACTTTTTTCTGCGGCTGGAGTTTTGTCGTTAGATTTCTAACGCTCACTTCAGCCACGACTCTAAATACCAGCGTTAGAAAGATCCCATTGAAAAGATAGGATACGCAAATGACGTAAGGGGATCTGCGGTATGGAAAAGTCGCGGCTGGAAAGTGAGTGTTAGACCCTTTCCTGACTGACTCCAAATACCAGAGGGCGGTAAAAACCAGCGTTAGGAGCCCCTAACGCTGGTTTTCACGGCTACCGCCCAACTCTAAATCTAGGCCTTAATGCCTTCAATTCTCTGACTAATAGTTATGGCTAAGGATTCTATGGCTATAATAAATAAGAGGGGTGAGAGCGGGCAGCCCTGCCTAGTCCCTTGTTTTAAAGTTATGTTCTCTGTTAATTGACCATTGATTGACAGGGCTGTTTTAGAATTGTTACAAATATTCTTCACAAAATGCAAAAAAAAGCCCTTGCAGGCCAAATCTTTTTAAAGTAAAAAATATATGGTCATGCTGCACTGAGTCAAACGCCTTTTCTGCATCCAGTGAAACAGTCATATCTTCAATCAATTTAAATGTAGTTGAGAATATTGTCTCTGTTGACTAAAGATAATCTATGGTAAGAAATAATTCTCTGATTTTAGCAGAAGAATTTCTGCCTTTAAGAAAACCAACTTGATCTAAATGGATTATTTTATTTAGAGGGTTCTGCAGTCTGTTAGCAAAGATAGTAGTTAGAATTTTATAATCAGAGTTTAATAGGGGTATTGGCCTATAAGAACCCATTTCAAGAGGATCTTTACCTTTTTTTAAGATCAAGGTAGCCCAAGATGCAGAGAAGGCGCCCGAACATGGTGCTTTATTTATAAAATAGTGATTGAAAAGATTTTTAAGATATGGGATAATATTAGGTTTCAAGATTTTATAAAATTTGTTAGGGAGCAAGTCTGGACCCTGAGTTTTATGTAGAGATATAGAGTCTATACTGTCTGAGATTTCTTTGTCAGTGATGGGAGATCTAATCAATAATAAGTGTTCTGAGCAATTCGGAACCGAGATGCTATCCCAGAATTTTGCTTTTGTCATGAACCTTTCCACCTTAACTGAGATCTCATTCTTACTGTCCACCTTAACAAGTAATTCAATTCTTCAGCTGTATAAAAGGTTCCCTCCTTCGCTCACCATTGCTGGTTTAATGAAGTGTTTCCTTAGACTCCCTTCTACAGCCCTGGAGCAATTTCTACAAACTTAGGGGCCTATTTATCAAGCCGTCAACCGCATATAAGCTGGAATTCCGCAGCGTAATTTTTGCGAGCTTGATCTGACCTAGTTATCAAAGCCTAGAAACCGGCAAAAGTTGAAATTTGTGACGTAACATATGATCCGCTGGTCTCAATCCGATGCAGATCGATGCTTACATCATTACAGATGTTCCGAAATACACATTCGGCTCTGACACTTTTTCAAAGTTATCAAATTTCTAACAGGTACTCTCACGGCTATTCCGGCCCAGCGTACCTGGTTTTCAATCCGCCACCCTGGAGGCCGCGGATGCCATAGAAATCAATAAGAGTCTGAAAGCAGCGAAAGCTTATGTTCGATGCTGCCAGATATCCCATTGATTTATATGGTTGAAAACAAGTAACGTTTACACCTAACACCCTAACATAAGCCCCGAGTTTAAACACCCCTAATCTGCCGCCCTGACATCACCGCCACCTACATAATGTTATTAACCCCTTTTCTGCCACTCCCAGACCCCGCCGCAACCTAAATAAAGTTATTAACCCCTATCCCGCCTCTCCTGGACCCTGCCACAACCTAAAAAAAGTTATTAACCCCTATCCTGCCACAACCTAAATAAAGTTATTAACCCCTATCCTGCCTCTCCCGGACCCCGCCACCACTAAATAAACATATTAACCCCTAAACCTCTGGCCTCCCACATCAAATCCTATTGACTGATTGGAGCAGCCAATAAGATTTTAACAGCTGTAATCCTATTGGATGATTGAAATCTTTCAGCCAATAGGAATGCAAGGGATGCCATCTTGGATGACATCACTTGCATTAAAGTTACAGTTTACAGCGGTGACCATATTGAAGAGGAGCTCTGCCGGATGTCTTCAGGATGGACCCGCTCCGCGCCGGATGGATGAAGATAGAAGATGCTGTCTGGATGAAGACTTCGCCAGCTGGATGAAGATAGAAGAGGCCTCCTGGATAAAGACTTCTTGCCACCTGGATGATGACTTCTCCGGCTGGATGGATCCTTCAAGCGGGACTTCAAGAACTGTAAGTGGATCATCGGGGGTTAGTGTTAGGTTTATTTAAGGTTTTCTTAGGTGGGTTTTATTTTTAGATTAGGGTCTGAGCAGGTAAAAGAACTAAATGCCCTTTAAAGGGCAATGTCCATACAAATGCCATTTTCAGGGCAATGGGGAGCTTTATTTTTGATAATGTGTTTTTTTATTTTTCATAATTTAGTGTTTATTATTTTTTATAATTTAGCGTTTATTTTTTTTTTGGTAATTTAATAATGTTTAATAGTAGATTTAAATAATTTGAGTAGGGTTAGGTTTTTTTAATATGAAATGTAATTAATTTAATTGGTAGTTTAATTTAATTGTAGTATAATAGTTAGGGTAGGTTAATTAATAGTTTAAAATGAGTTTATTTTAATTCTACAGGTAAGTTTAAATTTATTTTAATATAGGGATATTGTAATTTTTGGTAATTTAATAATGTTTAATAGTAGATTTAAATAATTTGAGTAGGGTTAGGGCTTTTTATTATGAAATGTAGTTAATTTAATTGGTAGTTTAATTTAATTGTAGTATAATAGTTAGGGTAGGTTAATTAATAGTTTAAAATGAGTTTATTTTAATTCTACAGGTAAGTTTACATTTATTTTAATATAGGGATGTTGTAATTTTAATTTAAAGTTAGTGGGTTGTTAGGATTAGGGGTTAATAGCTTAATTTAGTTTATAGCGATGTGGGGGGCTGGAGGTTTAGGGGTTAACAGGTTTAGTTAGTGGTGGTGATGTGGGAGGCCAGAGGTTTAGGGGTTAATAAGTTTATTTAGTGGCGGTGGGGTACGGGAGCGGCAGGATAGGGGTTAATAACTTTATTTAGATGGCGGCGGGGTCTGGGAGCGGCGGGATAGGGGTTAATAACTTTATTTATGTGGTGGCGGGGTCCGGGAGCGGTGGGATAGGGGTTAAACATTTTAGTATAGTGGCGGTATTTAGTGACAGGGTATAAATAAAGTTGGTAAAAAGCCAAATAGACGCGAGATCGATGACTGTTAGATAACAACAGTGCGATGCTCATCGCCCTGTACTTGGTGCGCGTCTTTTTTTATAAATATGGAGATCGTATTCAGGTCCGCGGCCACAATGTTAAGTGAGCGTATTGGTGCCAGCGAATGCAGCATAGTTGAGGCTTTGATAAATATTCCCCTTAGTCTTTACCTTGTCGCTCTACAGTCTGCCATTTCTCCTAAAACCTTCTAACACGGGCTTCCGGTGGGTGGATCTAGAAGATGGCCGCAACTCTCTGTTGCTCTGAAAAAACCCTCTTATAACCTTTTCCAGATCGCCATCATTCTCAGCCGTCTGTATCTCCCTTGACATTCAAAGTGTCCGGGAACCTTGGGCAGATAGAAGGAAACCATTCTCTTCTACCCCGGAAGGCATCTTTCTAAAATAGAACCCACAAGGGACTTTGGACATATTGACATCCTGTCTACTGATCTGCAAACTATGGAATCAGACTATATTACTGCCGCAATGATACTAGCAGCTTTTATGCCTGCAATGGACCGTTTATCCCAGAGTTATGAGTGACTGTATCAAGTGGTCAGAGCCGCTGGAAGGCCTTGCCCCACTAAAACAATGGCACACCGGCAAATCGGCTCTCCCGCACGCAACCTGGGTCACTCACTTCCCACTCCCTCGCAAAGATCCACTGTGAACGATAACGCGGGTACTATTGACTCTGATCCAGCTGCAGCACCTCCATCACACAATATAATGGAGGGTTTGACTCCCCCAAGCTCACCCACTGCGACGCCACTTCTAATGCAAGCAGGGGACCCCATCTTAGAGGCCAAGGCTCCAAATCATGTTACTGTGTCATCAGGCTATGTGAAAGTGCCGCCGACGACCGAGCCCTCCTATAGATCAGCTCTCGACAAAGCCTGCATGCCAAACGGGTATCATAGAAAGAGCGATCTGGACTCACTACAAACCTGCCTTGTTGATCTGCTACAGGATCGTCACTGGGAACAACAGCACAACAAGCTATTCTTACCATGGCTGCCTGCAACAATAACAGGGGAGAACATGTTTGAACACTCCCTTCAGTGCTCACAGCTTTTTCTGTCAGGAGAGCTGACCTCTCCACACTGTCTCGAGTTCCACCCTAGAGGGTTGTTAGACCTGTGTGGTCGATCGCTGGACCTGGGTAAAGTAGGTGTCGGCTAGAGCGGTGGATTCATACACGGCTTGGCTCCCATGTGTTTGGACTAACGGCATATTCAAATACATAATATTGGACAATACACAGCGTTGGGTGTACTTAACTAAATAGGTTAGACAGTTTATGTTGTTGATGTCCTCTTTTTCCTTATTAGTTATTATTGTAATTCATCTATGTTAAACTTTGATTGGGTCTTTTACCAAACTCCAAGATATTAATCATTTTTAGCCACATCTCTATATGTTTGAAATATTGAGATATCGGAGACATGCAAAAATTTGACTGCCTTTGACACATAACGTGTTTGTTTGCCTTGTTTTTTTTTTGTTTGTTTGTTTTTATGTTTTAACAGTGCATCGATAAATTATTGCATTGCTTGCAACTGCTTCCCTAGAGTTCCAACTAAACTTACAACTTTCAAGCATCATAAATACATAGATACAAGTCCATACACATACTCAAAGTCTTACAGACTAGGGGCTAGATTTAGAGTTCTGCGGCCAAAGGTGTGCGTTAGCTACGCATGCTTTTTTTTTCCCTGCACGTTTTAAATACCGCTGGTATTTAGAGTTCACAGAATGGCTGCGTTAGGCTCCAAAAAAGGAGCGTAGAGCATAATTTACCGCCACTGCAACTCTCGATACCAGCGGTGCTTACTGACGCGGCCAGCTTCAAAAACGTGCTCGTGCACGATATCCCCTTAGGAAACAATGGGGCATTTTGAGCTGAAAAAAACCTAACACCTGCAAAAAAGCAGCGTTCAGCTCTTAACGCAGCCCCATTGTTTCCTATGGGGAAACAGTTTCTATGTCTGCACCTAACACCCTAACATGTACCCCGAGTCTAAACACCCCTAACCTTACACTTATTAACCCCTAATCTGCCGCCCCCGCTATCGCTGACCCCTGCATATTATTATTAACCCCTAATCTGCCGCTCCTGGACACCGCCGCAACCTACATTATCCCTATGTACCCCTAATCTGCTGCCCCTAACACCGCCGACCCCTATATTATATTTATTAACCCCTAATCTGCCACCCCAGCTATCGCTGACCCCTGCATATTATTATTAACCCCTAATCTGCCGCTCCGTACACCGCCGCAACCTACGTTATCCCTATGTACCCCTAATCTGCTGCCCCTAACACCGCCGACCCCTATATTATATTTATTAACCCCTAATCTGCCGTCCCCAACATCGCCTCCACCTACCTACAATAATTAACCCCTAATCTGCCGACCGGACCTCACCGCTACTATAATAAATGTATTAACCCCTAAAGCTAAGTCTTACCCTAACACCCCCCTAAGTTAAATATAATTTAAATCTAACGAAATAAATTAACTCTTATTAAATAAATTATTCCTATTTAAAGCTAAATACTTACCTGTAAAATAAACCCTAATATAGCTACAATATAAATTATAATTATATTGTAGCTATTTTAGGATTAATATTTATTTTACAGGCAACTTTGTAATTATTTTAACCAGGTACAATAGCTATTAAATAGTTAATAACTATTTAATAGTTACCTAGTTAAAATAATTACAAAATTACCTGTAAAATAAATCCTAACCTAAGTTACAATTAAACACTACACTATCAATAAATTAATTAAATAAAATACCTACAATTATCTACAATTAAACCTAACACTACACTATCAATAAATAAATTAAATACAATACCTACAAATAAATACAATGAAATAAACTAACTAAAGTACAAAAAATAAAAAAGAACTAAGTTACAAAAAATAAAAAATATTTACAAACATTAGAAAAATATTACAACAATGTTAAACTAATTACACCTACTCTAAGCCCCCTAATAAAATAAGAAAGACCCCCAAAATAAAAAAATGCCCTACCCTATTCTAAAATTAAAATAGAAAAGCTCTTTTACCTTACCAGCCCTGAAAAGGGCCCTTTGCGGGGCATGCCGCAAAGAATTCAGCTCTTTTGCCTGTAAAAAAAAACATACAATACCCCCCCCAACATTACAACCCACCACCCACATACCCCTAATCTAACCCAAACCCCCCTTAAATAAACCTAACACTAAGCCCCTGAAGATCTCCCTACCTTGTCTTCACCACGCCGGGTTCACCGATCGATCCAGAAGAGCCTCCGATGTCTTGATCCAAGCCCAAGCGGGGGCTGAAGATGTCCATGATCCGGCTGAAGTCTTCATCCAAGCGGGAGCTGAAGAGGTCCATGATCCGACTGAAGTCTTCTATCAAGCAGCATCTTCAATCTTCTTTCTTCCGGAACCATGTAGTTCATCCCACCGACGCGGAACATCCATCTTCACCGACGACTTCCCGACGAATGACGGTTCCTTTAAGGGACGTCATCCAAGATGGCGTCCCTCGAATTCCGATTGGCTGATAGGATTCTATCAGCCAATCGGAATTAAGGTAGGAAACTTCTGATTGGCTGATGGAATCAGCCAATCAGATTCAAGTTCAATCCGATTGGCTGATCCGATCAGCCAATCAGATTGAGCTTGCATTCTATTGGCTGTTCCGATCAGCCAATAGAATGCAAGCTCAATCTGATTGGCTGATCCAATCAGCCAATCGGATTGAACTTGAATCTGATTGGCTGATTCAATCTTGGATGACGTCCCTTAAAGGAACCGTCATTCGTCGGGAAGTCGTCGGTGAAGAAGGATGTTCCGCATTGGCGGGATGAAGATGGATCCGGAAGAAAGAAGATTGAAGATGCCGCTTGATAGAAGACTTCAGCCAGATCATAGACCTCTTCAGCTCCCGCTTGGATCAAGACTTCAGCCGGATCATGGACATCTTCAGCCCCCGCTTGGGCCAAGACTTCAGCCGGATCATGGACATCTTCAGCCCCCGCTTGGGCTTGGATGAAGACTTCGGAGCCTGGACGGATCGGTGATACCCGGCGTGGTGAAGATAAGGTAGGATGATCTTCAGGGGCTTAGTGTTAGGTTTATTTAAGGGGGGTTTGGGTTAGATTAGGGGTATGTGGGTGGTGGGTTGTAATGTTGGGGGGGTATTGTATGTTATTTTTTACAGGCAAAAGAGCTGTTTTTGGGGGGGGCATGCCCCGCAAAAGGCCCTTTTAAGGGCTGGTAAGGTAAAAGAGCTTTTCTATTTTAATTTTAGAATAGGGTAGGGCATTTTTTTATTTTGGGTTGCTTTGTTATTTTATTAGGGGGCTTAGAGTAGGTGTAATTAGCTTAAAATTGTTGTAATATTTTTCTAATGTTTGTAAATTATTTTTTTATTTTTTGTAACTTAGTTCTTTTTTTATTTTTTGTACTTTAGTTAGTTTATTTAATTGTATTTATTTGTAGGTATTTATATGTAATTAATTTATTGATAGTGTAGTGTTAGGTTTAATTGTAGATAATTGTAGGTATTTTATTTAATTAATTTATTGATAGTGTAGTGTTAGGTTTAATTGTAACTTAGGTTAGGATTTATTTTACAGGTAATTTTGTAATTATTTTAACTAGGTAGCTATTAAATAGTTATTAACTATTTAATAGCTATTGTACCTGGTTAAAATAATTACAAAGTTGCCTGTAAAATAAATATTAATCCTAAAATAGCTACAATATAATTATTATTTATATTGTAGCTATATTAGGGTTTATTTTACAGGTAAGTATTTAGCTTTAAATAGGAATAATTTATTTAATAAGAGTTAATTTATTTCGTTAGATTAAAATTATATTTAATTTAGGGGGGTGTTAGTGTTAGGGTTAGACTTAGCTTTAGGGGTTAGTAAATTTAATAGAGTAGCGGTGAGGTCCGGTCGGCAGACTAGGGGTTAATACTTGAAGTTAGGTGTCAGCGATGTTAGGGAGGGCAGATTAGGGGTTAATACTATTTATTATAGGGTTATTGAGGCGGGAGTGAGGCGGATTAGGGGTTAATACATTTATTATAGTAGCGGTGAGGTCCGGTCGGCAGATTAGGGGTTAATTATTGTAGGTAACTGGCGGCGACGTTGTGGGGGCAGATTAGGGGTTAATAAATATAATATAGGGGTCGGCGGTGTTAGGGGCAGCAGATTAGGGGTACATAGGGATAATGTAGGTTGCGGCTGTGTACGGAGCGGCAGATTAGGGGTTAAAAATAATATACTGGGGTCAGCGATAGCGGGAGCGGCAGATTAGGGGTTAATAAGTGTAAGGTTAGGGGTGTTTAGACTCGGGGTACATGTTAGGGTGTTAGATGCAGACTTAGGAAGTGTTTCCCCATAGGAAACAATGGGGCTGCGTTAGGAGCTGAACGCTGCTTTTTTGCAGGTGTTAGGTTTTTTTCAGCTCAAACTGCCCCATTGTTTCCTATGGGGGAATCGTGCACGAGCACGTTTTTGAAGCTGGCCGCGTCCGTAAGCACCGCTGGTATTGAGAGTTGCAGTGGCGGTAAATTATGCTCTACGCTCCTTTTTTGGAGCCTAACGCAGCCATTCTGTGAACTCTAAATACCAGCGGTATTTAAAAGGTGCGGGGAAAAAAACCCAGCGTTAGCTACGCGGGTTGTTACCGACAAAACTCTAAATCTAGCCCGCGTCCGTAAGCACCGCTGGTATTGAGAGTTGCAGTGGCGGTAAATTATGCTCTACGCTCCTTTTTTGGAGCCTAACGCAGCCATTCTGTGAACTCTAAATACCAGCGGTATTTAAAAGGTGCGGGGAAAAAAACCCAGCGTTAGCTACGCGGGTTGTTACCGACAAAACTCTAAATCTAGCCGTTAGGGTTTATTTTACAGGTAAGTATTTAGTTTTAAATTGGAATAATTTAGTTAATGATAGTGTAGTGTTAGGTGTAATTGTAACTTAGGTTAGGATTTATTTTACAGGTAAATTTCTCTTTATTTTAACTAGGTAGCTATTAAATAGTTAATACCTATTTAATAGCTATTGTACCTAGTTAAAATAAATTGAAATTTGCCTGTAAAATAAAAATAAATCCTAAGATAGCTACAATATAATTATTATTTATATTGTAGGTAGCTTAGGGTTTATTTTAAAGGTAAGTATTTAGTTTTAAATAGGATTAATTTAGTTAATAAGAGTTATAATATTTTGATGTATTTAATTAATATTTAAGTTAGGGGGTGTTAGGGTTAGGGTTAGACTTAGGTTTAGGGGTTAATAAATTTATTATAGTGGCAGCAGTATAGGGGGGGCAGGATAGGGGTTAATAAATTTATTATAGTGGAGGCGGTATGGGGGGGCAGGATAGGGGTTAATAGGTATTATGTAGGTGGCGGCGGGGTCCGGGAGCGGCGGGTTTAGGGGTTAACATATTTATTATAGTGGCGGCGGGGTCCGGGAGCGGCGGTTTAGGGGTTAACATATTTATTATAGTGGTGGCGGGGTCCGGGAGCGGCGGTTTAGGGGTTAACATATTTATTATAGTGGCGGCAGGGTCAGGGAGCGGCGGTTTAGGGGGTAATAAATGTATTTAATTGCGGCGGTGTAGGGGGGGACAGATTAGGGGTGTTTAGACTCGGGGTACATGTTAGGGTGTTAGGTGTAGACAGCTCACATAGGAATCAATGGGATGTCGGGCAGCAGCGAACATGAACTTTCGCTATGGTCAGACTCCCATTGTTTCCTATGGGATCCGCCGCCTCCAGGGTGGCGGATTGAAAACCAGGTACGCTGGGCCGGAAAAGTGCCGAGCGTACCTGCTAGTTTTTTTATAACTAGCAAAAGTAGTCAGATTGTGCCGAACTTGTGTGCGGAACATCTGGAGTGACGTAAGAATCGATCTGTGTCGGACTTTGCCCGGCGGATCGAAGCTTACATCACAAAATTCTACTTTTGCCGGGCAGCAGGGCTTGATAACTAAGGCGAATCAGCCTCGCCACAAATATGCTGCGGAATTCCAGTGTATTTGAGGTTGACGGCTTGATAACTAGAGGCCTTAGTCTTTACCTTGTCTCTCTACAGTCTGCCATTTCTCCTAAAACCTTCTAACACAGAAGAGTCGTACCAGCATCTTCTCTGACGTCATCAGGCGGCACCAGACCTCCACTCCAGACGTAGCAGTGGCGAACAGTCACAGACCGACCACAAGTTCTCCTTCAGCACAGCTCACAGCGCATCTGCCCACATAGACTGCAAGGCCATATCATCAAGGAGGTGCCGTGAGTACTTACAGTAAAAGCATCACAACTTGCTTAGAACGCTCCGGATAGCACTGTCTGTGTAGATTCCCTCTTAGCTTGAAGTGACTGTTTACTACGTGCTGTTCCCTAAGATGATATTTAAAGTAATAGTTTCTCTGCTCATCTCACAGCTCAGTCTCCTCTGTGTTTGATAATTGTTCTTACGTCAAACTGCCAGAGTATATTAGTTACTTTACTTTTCTGCCTACTAACTAAAGCTGTATATATTGTTTACATATATTTGCCTTTATATCCTAAGGCCAAAATAATTTTCATTTGTATTGAAGTTGTGTTACTAGCAAACTTTCAAATATATCCGACACATCCAAACTAATTTCTGGGAGATATTTTAGTCAAGTTGAAAGTGTCACTTAAGCTACAGGCAATTTGTTACAGCTTTACAGTCCAGATCAGGCTCTTTATATGAATATAAGTCAGAATAATAGGAAAAAAAAGATGATAAGATCTCTTTTGAGTCTTTATGAATTTTTCCATTTAATTGAATTGCTTCAATGCCCTGAGCGCTAAGGGAGTTTTGAGTTATTCTGGCCAAGAGTTTACCCATTTTGTTCCCTTATCTGTAATATTTAGTCTGCATTTTTAACTTAATCAATGATGTGGATTGGAGAAGTAAGGTGTCACATTTTTTTTTCATTGATATACTTGGCCCAGTTCTCACTGGAAGTATTTAAAAGATAAGCATTGTATGTATTGACTAAATGATTTATAGTTTACTTTTCTCTTTTTCTAAGTATTTTCTTCATATTAATCATAATCACCTAGATTACGAGTTTTGCGTTGCGGCTTTTACCACTGAAATCATGCCGGTATAGCTATACTGCAAGCATTTTAGCCTGTAACGCAACATCAATCACGCACTCAAAAGAAATTGCGTTTTTGTGTGGGATTTCAATAGTGCCGGTATAACAGGTTGTGTGTTGAGGCTAAAATACTTGCGTTACAGCCTATACCGACACAATCCATTCCGCCTTCTGAAAGCAGTAGCTATGGATTTTGTGTAACAAAAATGTTTCGCAAAACTCATAACTAAACTGTTAAAAAAAGTACACTAACACCCATAAACTACCTATTAACCTCTAAACCGCCGCCTTCCCGCATCACAAACACTATATTAAACCTTTTAACCCCTAATCTGCCACTTCTGACATCGCCGCCACTATAATAAAATTATTAACCCCTATTCCGCCGCTCCCCGACATCGCCGCCACTATAATAAAGTGAATAACCCCTAATCTGCCGACCCGACATTGCTGCCACTTATAAAAGCTATTAACCCCTATTCCGCCGCTCTCCGACATCGCCGCCACTAAATAAAGTTATTAACCCCTAAACCTCCGGCCTCCCACATCTCCGTCACTAAATAAACCCATTAACCCCTAAACCACCAGCCCCCCACATCGCAAAACACTAAATTAAACTATTAACCCCTAAACCTAACACCCCCTAACTTTAAATTAAAATTACAATATAACTATATTTAAATAAATAAAAACTTAGCTGTGAATTAAAAATAAACCTAACATTAAACTATAATTTAACCTAACCTTACTATTCTAATAAAATTAAAAAAAACTACTAATTAAAAATACTAAACTACAAATTTAAAAAACCTAACACTACAAAAAAAATAAAAAAATCTAAATTACAACAAAAAACAAACAAATCCTATGAGAAATTTAAAAAAAAATCACTAAAATCACGAAAAAATAAAAAACACTAAGCCCTATAAAAATAAAAAAGCCCCCAAAATAAAAACTCCCCCTAGCCTACAATAAACTACCAATGTACCATTGCCCTAAAGAAATCAGCTCTTTTACTTGTAAAAAAATACAAAGTCCCCCCAATAAAACCCACCACCCAACCAACCCCCCAAAATAAAAAATCTAAATCTAAAAAAAACCTAAGCTACCCATTGTCCCTAAAGGGGCATTTATATGTGCATTGCACTTAAAAAGGCATTCAGCTCGTTTGCATTGCCCTTAAAAGGGCTTTTAGCTCTTTTTCAAATTGCCCATCCCTAATCTAAAAACCCACCCCAAAAAATTCTAAAATAAAAAATAATAACACTAACCCCAGAAGATCTACTCATGGTGCTGAGGTCTTCATCCATCCCGGGGGTGTCTTCTATCTTCATCCTGGCGGCGCGGAGCCATCCTGGAAGCTGATCCCATTCTGCGTGGAGCATCCTCTTTATACGGTCACTACCATACACTGAAGTTGAATGTAAGGTAGCCATTTCAAAATGGCATCCCTTGCATTCTTATTGGCTGATTTTATTCTTCAAATTCAAATCAGCCAATAGGATTTCAGTAGCTCTCATCCTATTGGCTGATTTGAATTTGAAGAATCAAATCAGCCAATAGAAATGCAAGGGACGCCATTTTGAAACGGCTAGCTTGCATTCAACTTCAGTGTACGGCGGCGACCGTATGAAGAGGACGCTCCGCGCAGGATGGGATCAGCTTCCAGGATGGTTCTGCGCCGCCTGGATGAAGACTTCTTGCCACCTGGATGTCCAAACTTCAGAAACCGTGAGTAGATTTTCTAGGGTTAGTGTTAGGTTTTTCTTTAATTTTGGGGGCATTTTTTTTTTAGATTAGGGATGGGCAATTTGAAAAAGAACTAAATGCCCTTTTAAGGGCAATACAAAAGAGCTGAATGCCCTTTTAAGGGCAATGCCCATACAAATACCCCTTTAGGGGCAATGGGTAGCTTAGGGGTTTTTTAGAGTTAGGTTTTTTATTTTGGGGGTTGATTGGGTGGTGGGTTTTACTGTTGGGGGGACTTTGTATTTTTTTACAGGTAAAAGAGCTGATTTCTTTAGGGCAATGCCCTACAAAAGGCCCTTTAAAGGGCTATTGGTAGTTTATTGTAGGCTAGGGGGTATTTTTATTTTGGGGGGACTTTTTTATTTTATAGGGCTATTAGATTAGGTGTAATTGTTTTTATTTTTGATAATTTCGTTTATTTTTTGTAATCTTAGTGTTTATTTTTCGTGATTTTAGTGTTAATTATTTTTGGAAAACAGATTTTTTTAAATTTTTCGTAGGATTTGTTTTTTTTTAGTTGTAATTTAGATTATTTTTTTTTATTTCGTAGGGTTATTTTTTTTTAAATTTGTAATTTAGTATTTTTAATTGGTAGTTTTTTTTAAAATTTTATTAGAATAGTAAGGTTAGGTTAATTTATAGTTTAATGTTAGGTTTATTTTTAGGGTTTAGGGTTAGGACAAAATTTAGAAACTATTTAGCATGGGTGTTTATTGGTGGTTGTAGATGTGTAACAGATTTTGGGGGTCAAAGTTAGAAAAAGTGTGTTTTTTTCCATTTTTTCTTCATATTTTATAATGTTTTTATAGTAAATTATAAGATATGATGAAAATAATGGTATCTTTTGAAAGTCCATTTAATGGCGAGAAAAACGGTATATAATATGTGTGGGTACAGTAAATGAGTAAGAGGAAAATTACAGCTAAACACAAACACCGCAAAAATGTAAAAATAGCCTTGGTCCCAAACGGACAGAAAATGGAAAAGTGCTGCGGTCATTAAGGGGTTAATTATTGAATATTCACAACACCATTAAATTGTTTAAGACTTTTATATTACATCAACTACAAATCAAAATCACTATTAACAAACTTTTTGTTATCAAAATATTACATTTAAACGGACACAAAAATAATGTAAACTTTTCAGGATTCACAAACACTACACAATGGGAAACAATTCTCATTTACCTTTATTATTGCATTTCAGTTATTCAACTCATATGCTTGCAGCAACAGCATATCTACATATGCTTAACACATGATCAGTCATGGATGCACATACATTACTTTTAACATTCACTCATACATGTGCATTCAAATTACGTACAACAAGAACATCATTACACCAGATTACAGATGTCACTTTATGGGAAGGAACAACAATGCCAGACCGCTATATAGAAGTCAGCATATGTGGGACACAATCACAATATATACGTAGATGTACATAACACGCATCACCCATCACGCAACCACAAAGCACACATTTAGATTTTATTCAGCACACAATAACAATGTAGCACAATACAACAACACAATGAGGATTTCAGAACTACATAGGCAGGTTAATAATATCATGACGTCATTAGAAGATTCAACCATACACATCACAGATTCACCACTGTACCGCCCCTTTCTGAACTTTAACACTCAATACTACAATACAACATATACGTAAATAACAGTTTGGAACAGCATTATTAGGGAGATTTGAATGGGACAATTAATAAATATTGTCAGATCGCAAATCACTTATATATATAATACTACAGATGACAGCCGGAAGTTATTCAGTATTAGTGCGATTTGAAAGGGAAGCATACAATATTGACAGCTCGGCAATCACTTATATATACAATACTACAGATGACAGCCGGAAGTTATTCAGTATTATTGAGATTTGAATGGGACGCATACAATATTGACAGCTCGGCAATCACTTATATATACAATACTACAGATGACAGCCGGAAGTTATTCAGTATTATTGAGATTTGAATGGGACGCATACAATATTGACAGCTCGGCAATCACTTATATATACAATACTACAGATGACAGCCGGAAGTTATTCAGTATTAGTGCCATTTGAATGGGACGCATACAATATTGACATCTCGGCAATCACTTATATATACAATACTACAGATGGCAGATGGGAAGTTCGGAATTATTATTGCGATTTTAAAGGGACGCATACAATATTGACAGCTCGGCAATCACTTATATATACAATACTACAGATGGCAGACGGGAAGTTCGGAATTATTATTGCGATTTTAAAGGGACGCATACAATATTGACAGCTCGGCAATCACTTATATATACAATACTACAGATGGCAGACGGGAAGTTCGGAATTATTATTGCGATTTGAAAGGGACGCGTACAATATTGACTGCTCGGCAATCACTTATATATACAATACTACAGATGGCAGATGTTAATTTATCGTTTACAAACAATATTGCAGCAACATTGATCGATCACATTTGATGCACATTATACACAACTATGCACTTTCATTCATGTTAGCCTGGACATGTGCTTGTTACTATAAGATCGCGTTTAATAAATATTGATTACGCATATGAACAAACATTACAAACATGCACTGTATGTGTGATATTTGACACTTTCACATTGAGATTCATTGTTGGAAAACAACATTTCAGCAAACAACAAAAAAAACGCCCACTGTGAAAGCATTCGCGCCGCTCACATACAAACAAGTGAATACAATCAGCAATCATTACAAACTCACTACCATTGGACTAATTGTACTATAAATCCCCCAAACAACATGGCCAATGCATCACTTGTGATCCACATCAGATCAAGTGCATACCTTGTTACGCTGTTTTGAAAGATGGATGACGATGACATGGTAGACGCTGCTGGTGCTGCTATTGGTGAACTAGCTGTTGGTCGAATCAGGCAGCCTCGGCGGCTCAGACTGAGACGAAGGGGTCGTCTGGTTCGAGGTCCTCGTGTCTACAGGGTGAGACCCACCTTGGAAAGCATGAGCGACTTTGAGGTTTATGATAAGTATCGGCTCAATCTTGAACAGCTCATTGGCCTTTACGATCTTCTTAAACCTCATTTGGAGCCACGTATAAGAATAAGGACTGCTGTTCCCGCCATGAGTAAGATGCTAAGCTGTCTATACGTCCTGGCCTCCGGGAGTTTTCAATCCGGAGAACTGTACATGCATGGCCTGGCTCAAGGTACATTCTCTGTGGTGTTTGATAACTTTCTGGACGCCATGGTACGTATCAGTAAGCAATACATAGGATTCCCACAGAATGATGGTGATTGGAAGCACCTGAAGCGGGAATTCTTTGATATTGCTGAATTGCCCAATGTCTTGGGAGCCATAGATTGTACCCACATTGCGCTGTGTGCTCCAATTGATGACTTGTCCTTCAGAAATCGCAAACATTTTCATAGCCTCAACGTGCAGTATGTTTGTGACGCACGGATGAGGATTATGCATGTGTGTGCGAATTTTGGAGGGGCTAGTCATGATGCCCGCATCCCCTTCTGTCGTCCCTGTGGAGACCGTTTGAGGAAAGACAAATGCCCCCTGGTTATCTCGTTGGTGAGTATTTGTGCACAACATGGTTAATTAGTTTGACAATTGCCACTGTAGTTTTAAAATGTTAGCGTAATGTTCAGCTATAGGATGCAATTTAACCATGTCATTGTCTCTTTCCGCTAATGTCTACTTTTAGTTCAATGCAGATATGTAGCATGTCTTACCTTAAATGCTCAGATAGAGAATGCAATGTAACCATGTAGTTTGCATTTTACACAAGGTTTGGTTTAGGAGAAATATGCATATGTAGCATTTCTTAGCTGAAATGGCAAGATATTAGCTAATGCAATTTAACCATGTCATTGTCTCTTTCCGCTAATGTCTACTTTTAGTTCAATGCAAATATGTAGCATGTCTTACCTTAAATGCTCAGATAGAGAATGCAATGTAACCATTTCGTTTCCATTTTACACAAGGTCTGGTTTAGGAGAAATACGCATATGTAGCATGTCTTAGCTGAAATGGCAAGATATTAGCTAATGCAATTTAACCATGTCATTGTCTCTTTCCGCTAATGTCTACTTTTAGTTCAATGCAGATATGTAGCATGTCTTACCTTAAATGCTCAGATAGAGAATGCAATGTAACCATGTAGTTTGCATTTTACACAAGGTTTGGTTTAGGAGAAATACGCATATGTAGCATGTCTTAGCTGAAATGGCAAGATATTAGCTAATGCAATTTAACCATGTCATTGTCTCTTTCCGCTAATGTCTACTTTTAGTTCAATGCAGATATGTAGCATGTCTTACCTTAAATGCTCAGATAGAGAATGCAATGTAACCATGTAGTTTGCATTTTACACAAGGTTTGATTTAGGAGAAATACGCATATGTAGCATGTCTTAGATGAAATGGGAAGATAGAGAATAATATTGAACTAGATTATTTTATTTTAAAATAAACATTTGTTAGTGGATTATCGTGTACAATACTTTTTATTGGACTCAAAATACTATTTTGAGGATTCTGTTTGAATTATGTTCTGTTCATAATTTATAGGTGATTCTGGGTACATGAGCCGGCCTTGGCTCATTACCCCCTTGCGTAGCCCGACTGATGTGTCTGAGGAGCGCTACAATAGGGCTCATAAGAGAACCAGGGCGGTGGTTGAACGGATGTTCGGGCTCCTGAAGATGAGGTTCAGGTGCCTGGACAGGTCAGGAGGAGCCCTCCAGTACAACCCAAAGAAGGTGGCTAAGATCGTTGTAGCCTGTAGCGTCCTGCATAATATTGCACAGCGGGCTGGGATGCTGCAGGGCGTCCTGGCGCACCGAAACCTCCTCAGAGATGAGGAGGATGATCCTGTTCTAGAGGGGCCATTCCGGGACGAGGGGCTCAATGTCAGAGCAGACATCATCAACCGCCACTTTAGACGGTAAATAATAGAAGTTAGACTGGAGTATTGTCAATAGATGTGAACTCTAGGGAAATGACAAGTAGAGAATTGTGTAAACATGTTAGGATTGTTCATCAAATGCTAAAAAAGTGTTTCATTTATTAATATAGGTGATGCTCTGGGCATTGGGTCCTGTAGCGAGTCTTTGCCACCTGGTTTTTAAAGAGGACATCAGATGGTAAGTATAAATGTATGGACTGTTGCTGGCATGAATTGTACACAAATACATCATATGGCATACATTTTCAAAACTAGTATTTAGTTTACACATTACTTAAAATGTAAATACTCAGAAAGGGATCCTCTAGCATAGCTATCCTCTAGCATGACTATGGTTCAATGTCACACATTAGAGGTTCGTCCTGCTCAATATGACTCATCTTCACACTTGATAGAACATAACACAAGATGCTACACACGCTTAGTAAGCTAGTGACAGAAATTTATTCTGAAATGGGGGGTGGGAGAGGGGTACAGAACTGATTCACACACTTGTAGTAATTATTAATAAACTTTTTCTGCCATTAGGGAGCTGACTTAAAGGGACAGTCAACCCAAATTTGCAAATAGGTCATTCTTATAAAGTTGCTAACGATATTTAGTTTGCACTGTAGCATATTTTATTATCCTCAATAGTTTATAAGCATTGGCACTTACTTGTTTGTTACTTGCTGTTTAAAATGCCTGCTTGCCCCCTCCCATATTTCGTCATCATGATCCTCAGTTTCTTCAGTGTCCAGCTCTAACTCGGATATTTCTCGCAATTCCACGCTCCCTGTGATTTTGCGCATGCGCATTGCGTTGCTAACACTAGGGGGAAGGAACTCAAAATACTCTCTCATGTTCCGGCACGTCTGATATTTCAGACGTACCAGTGTGCTGCCAGTAATCTGTGAACAGTCTCCGGCAGTGTGTACTAATTGATCTAATAGAGGGTACATAGGAAGCAGCTAAATGATGTCTAGAGCTCTATCTTACATTAGTACATTACTGCAATTATTGCCCACCACCGCATCTGCATGTTTTAAACATTTAGCTGTCAAGAAATAGGGCTGCAACGCATCGCGTAGCAGTTCTCTGGTAACAAAGAATGTGTTGTCTTTTCTGTGTAACAGAGACAGCTGTTTATTGGCAGCTGAGTGTTCTTTCGATAACTGAATAAAATACAATTGCCATTCCTTTGACCTACCCTAGAATCAATGTTAGTAATCACCTCTTCTTGCAATCCTTCATACTTGCGTGACCTCTCTGTTACTACTTTCATTTTTACTAAAAAAAAATTTATAGGCTGTATTGATCTTTATTCCGTTGTATCCTATTTTAGTATAGCCTCTTACTACTGTAAGTCGTTTGTCATGTTCCTTTATTATTTTGTTTTGGTACATTTGGTGCAAAACACATCACCAAGTCTCCCCTGCCTGAAGGATTTCTAAGCTCCCTCTATTCCCTCAATTATCGAAAGAAAACTCCGCTGCCAGTAAACAGCTGTCTCTGTTACACAGAAAATACGTAAGAGGATATTTATTGCCCACCACTGCATCTATTAACCATTTAGCTGTCAAGACATGTTGTATTATACATTTTGTTGCAAACCAATTCTCCCCTGCCTTCTCTGGTAACAAAGACTGTGTTACGTCTTTTCTGTGTAACAGAGACAGCTGTTTACTGACAGCTGAGTTTTCTTTTGATAATTGAGGGAATAGAGGGAGCTTAGAAATCCTTCAGGCAGGGGAGAATTGGTGATGTGTTTTGCAAAAAAATGTATGTGTGTTATTAAATACATACATGTGAAAAGATTAAATATATAATAGATAAGAATAGATGAACTAAGTATACTATTATCACCATCTCTCTCTTCTTCTCTCATACGTCTATAGTTATTTTTTAGGAGATTTATAAATAACTAGTAGAATATGCTGCACACATTTGAGTAACAGAGAGTCAGTTTCTAATTACTTGTACTCCAGCTGAACTTTGGCGTTTCATTTGACTTTCTACCTAATGTATGTGAGCTGTGTGCCGTGCACGGCAGAAGTGTATTCATAGACACTAAGAGAATGAAAAGTCCAGACCGGCTCCTTTTGGTGCCAACAAAAATGAGGGCTAGCAGAATGTATTGACCAAAGGCAACACTTTGCTATTCACCCTAATTAGCTCAAATTGCTCCTTCGCACTAGGGAAGAATGCAGTGCTTGCACAGTAAAGAGTGTGGCAAACACCCTAGAATTATGACTGACATAATATAAGTATTATAGTTTCCCACAATGGAATGCATGAAAATGACAAGCTCAACTTTTTCTGGGATTCATGTGTGCAGAACTGCAGATGTGTTTGTATTTATGTGTTGTCCTATATCAGTTGCTTTTTATATATAAACCAGTGGGTTTTTCCCTGGACTATTTATTCACTTGGTTACCAAGCAACACAAAGTTGAGCTTGTCATTTTCATGCATTCCATTGTGGGAAACTATAATACTTATATTATGTCAGTCATAATTCTAGGGTGTTTGCCACACTCTTTACTGTGCAAGCACTGCATTCTTCTATTGAAGATAATAATGATCACACGGTCTGGCTGTCTATCTACATAACTATATTTTACATCTAGTAGCTAGTATCATTATTAATCTTACTGAAAAAATATGTTTTATGCAGATAACTCCACATATTTATTTTTTTCGCAATAATTAGATACATTTATTTCAGTATAAAAGTTACAGAACCATTTCAGTGAATTGTATTGTCTATTCTGTATAAAATGGTAAATGGTATAGTACATGCTTCAACATATGCCTTACAGTTACTGATTAGAAGCAGTGCGCAATATAAACTAACAGTTTTATTTCAGAACAGTCATGTATGTTGAAGCATGTACTATATTTTAATATAAGCTCTGGACAGCAGAGTCCTAAAGCAAAAAAATAAAGGAGTTGTAAAGCAAAAGGCATTTCCTGCAAAGCCTCGGGGAATAAAACACTGAGCTCAGATCCCTAGTGCGAAGGAGCAATTTGAGCTAATTAGGGTGAATAGCAAAGTGTTGCCTTTGGTCAATACATTCTGCTAGCCCTCATTTTTGTTGGCACCAAAAGGAGCCGGTCCGGACTTTTCATTCTCTTAGTGTCTATGAATACACTTCTGCCGTGCACGGCACACAGCTCACATACATTAGGTAGAAAGTCAAAGAAAACGCCAAAGTTCAGCTGGAGTACAAGTAATTAGAAACTGACTCTCTGTTACTCAAATGTGTGCAGCATATTCTACTAGTTATTTATAAATCTCCTAAAAAATAACTATAGACGTATGAGAGAAGAAGAGAGAGATGGTGATAATAGTATACTTAGTTCATCTATTCTTATCTATTATATATTTAATCTTTTCACATGTATGTATTTAATAACACACATACATTTTTTTGCAAAACAAATCACCAATTCTCCCCTGCCTGAAGGATTTCTAAGCTCCCTCTATTCCCTCAATTATCAAAAGAAAACTCAGCTGTCAGTAAACAGCTGTCTCTGTTACACAGAAAAGACGTAACACATTCTTTGTTACCAGAGAAGGCAGGGGAGAATTGGTTTGCAACAAAATGTATAATACAACATGTCTTGACAGCTAAATGGTTAATAGATGCAGTGGTGGGCAATAAATATCCTCTTACGTATTTTCTGTGTAACAGAGACAGCTGTTTACTGGCAGCGGAGTTTTCTTTCGATAATTGAGGGAATAGAGGGAGCTTAGAAATCCTTCAGGCAGGGGAGACTTGGTGATGTGTTTTGCACCAAATGTACCAAAACAAAATAATAAAGGAACATGACAAACGACTTACAGTAGTAAGAGGCTATACTAAAATAGGATACAACGGAATAAAGATCAATACAGCCTATAAATTTTTTTTTAGTAAAAATGAAAGTAGTAACAGAGAGGTCACGCAAGTATGAAGGATTGCAAGAAGAGGTGATTACTAACATTGATTCTAGGGTAGGTCAAAGGAATGGCAATTGTATTTTATTCAGTTATCGAAAGAACACTCAGCTGCCAATAAACAGCTGTCTCTGTTACACAGAAAAGACAACACATTCTTTGTTACCAGAGAACTGCTACGCGATGCGTTGCAGCCCTAATTCTTGACAGCTAAATGTTTAAAACATGCAGATGCGGTGGTGGGCAATAATTGCAGTAATGTACTAATGTAAGATAGAGCTCTAGACATCATTTAGCTGCTTCCTATGTACCCTCTATTAGATCAATTAGTACACACTGCCGGAGACTGTTCACAGATTACTGGCAGCACACTGGTACGTCTGAAATATCAGACGTGCCGGAACATGAGAGAGTATTTTGAGTTCCTTCCCCCTAGTGTTAGCAACGCAATGCGCATGCGCAAAATCACAGGGAGCGTGGAATTGCGAGAAATATCCGAGTTAGAGCTGGACACTGAAGAAACTGAGGATCATGATGACAAAATATGGGAGGGGGCAGGCGGGCATTTTAAACAGCAAGTAACAAACAAGTAAGTGCTAATGCTTATAAACTATTTAGGATAATAAAATATGCTACAGTGCAAACTAAATATCGTTAGCAACTTTATAAGAATGACCTATTTGCAAATTTGGGTTGACTGTCCCTTTAATCTAAAGACTGAAAGGGAAGAATTAGAAGCCTGACAGTGAAGATTGCCCAGACTGACAGTGGAAAAAGCCAAGATTGAAATTGAAGTCTACCAATGGGATCATGTCTGGCATTATCTTTCCAATCTGCTGACCTTGAAAACCATACAAAGACATGTTCACATGGTAAGTGCCAACTATTTGATAGAATAAGGCTGTGGAGGCATCCTATTGGAGACACTTAGATGATTTTCTAATTTTTAGATGGTATTTCACAGTCCTCTATTTTGGAAATTATGAATAACACACCTATTGAAGATCAACTGTTTACCCCTGAATTGACTTTCAAGGACCATGCATTATCCAGGTTGGTGTACCAATGCATGCTAGTTAAGAATCACAGGAAGAATGTTGAATATTAGTAGCTTACATACATTAGTCATATTTAGTTCATAATTAGATCTTTAGGGATCACAATCAGAAAAAGGAATACATATTATAGTTGATATAGAGGTATTTGAATGGACATGAAATATTACATTTATGTTCAGCATACATATATATTATTGAAATGTGATATACATTATTATGTAGAATTTGAAATTCAGATATTTAAATTTTTATTTTATTACACAATAGAATGGTGTATGGTTTTTTTTTTTTAAAAATTTAAATAATAAATATCTTGATAAAATGTTGAACAAAGTTAGAGCATAGACACAAGATGATTGTAAATGTATTTTAGGAATATTTGACAATGTGTGTATTAACTTTGTTAAAAAAAATTTTTTTTATTTCAGATTGTCATCTGATGACTTCCAGGAATATTTTTTTGTTTTTCTTTCAGAAACTTTTTTTTTTTTAAATGGTAATAATAAACATTTTAGTATTAAATACACTCTTTTGAACAGATTATAATAAATATCCAGATAATTTGTCAATAAAAAACAATTTGACTCCCATGACTGGTAGTTGGCTATTTGACAAGCACATGCATAAGATCAAATAATGCATTAATTTTAGAAAATCCACTGATTCAGAGAATATTACATTAAACTATATTTTTTAAAATTAATTGGGGAGTGATATCCATCGATGCTTTTCTTTTGAAATTCTTAGATGTTAAAATAATTTCGGATATGTAGTCAAAATTTGACATAAATTATTTGTTTTCACTTTTAAGAAGGGGAAGTGGTTCAATTACATTAAAGTGACAGTGTTGTTGAATGTAAAATTAATTTTATAAGATCTTGTATCTTCCTTAGGTATTTCAAAACATTATTTTCTACATTCTTTTCATTTTTACATTTATAAATGTTAGGTCATTTAACTTGATATTTTTCACAAGCTAGTTATTGGATGCCAGGTTAATCGATTTAATTTTCTAGTGGAGTCATTTAACTATAGTTATTAATATTATGTAGTTTTTAAAATCTTACCTCTTGGGTTAGACATCACATATCTATATATAATTTTGATTCCCCTTTAGTTTATTTTGACAATGTTAAATCAACATTCAAAATGTTTTGGTCCTTAAAGGGACATTCACAAAGTATATTATGTATTGATTTTTCAATAATTCTTAAAAGAATTAAAAAATATTTATAAAGTACTATAGAATTACATTCAGTCTTTAAATATACTTTTAAAAAGATACATCAATGCACATATCTTAGTCAATTACATAAGGCATCTATGTGCAACCAACAATCAGCATCAAAATAACCGATGTAGATATGTATTTAATCCAAGAATATATAATTACAATCTAATGATTGAATACCAAAACATATTAAGTTGTTCAAATATTATAATCTTATCCAAAATGCATACATAACATATAGCTTAATGTCCCTCTAAGCTGAAGACTCCGAAATACCTCCTTTACAATATATATTTCAGTCAGTGTGTAAAACAATCCAGAAGTTAATCTAAATTAGCTTTACTCATATGTTATACTAATTTAGCAAAAGGAAGGTGCTTAGGTTTCTGATTTTTCAAGCATTATTGTGAAATGTTTCTTTAAAGGGACATGAACTCAAAATATACTTAAAGGGAGACAGTTAAAAAATTAATGATTTATACATTCTGAATGAGTATTCTATTTTAAGCAACTTTAAAAATTGTCTCATATTATGAATGCTCCTTGTGATGTTGCTATCATTACTTTAAAAATAAGACATTAAATGGATAATTTATTTGCTTCAGTACTCTGGACAGAACTTGGTTATTTTGGTTGGATTCATTTATCCAACAATCATCAAGGACAACCCAGGTTTTTGGAAACAATTGTCCGTAATCTAAAATATCATTATTGATTTGCTAAGAAAGATAACAATATAATTCTTAACATTTGAGAATCGGATTAAATTATAAAGTTGCTTAACATTTCATGCTCAATCTGAATCACGAACGCTAAATTTGTTTGGACAGTGTCCCTTTAAGAGATTTAAAGAGTGTATTTACTTCTCTTCTTATCTTGACATACTTTGCTTGAAAAGCATATCGAGATAGGCTCAGTAGATGAAGATTGGTGGATGCACAGAGATGCCTTATGTGATTGGCTCAACCATGTGCATTTAAATTTCTTCTGTTGAGGATATCTAAATAATAAGATAAATTTATTTACATTTTAAAGTCTAAACAATTTTCTATCTCTACAGATCATTTGATACAATTGTTTGTTTGTAATGTCTATTTAAAAATAAAGACGCCATTGCACAATAACATATATGAGCAGTTCAGACAAATACAAGCTCCAGGTTTATTTACTAATAACAAACAAACCTGTAGTTTAACATTTATAAACAGATTATCCAAGTTACTGACATTATAACCTGAATTTGAACATTCAGAAATATTGCGTGGGAAACGCATCTTGAAACACCAGATTAGCATCTTTAAACATTAGAGTCTAATGTCACGCAATAGCACACAATCAATGTGCATTATAAATACATTTAATAGAGCAATATCAATACTTCACAATAAGTCAAGAAATGGATTTTATGAACAATAAAGACATACAATATTAAATGTGTATTTGTATTAAAGAAACAGACCGTTATTAAACCGAGAAATGTCTACAACATTTAATAATGTGACAGTATTAGATTTTAAAGAGAATTTAATCATTAATATTTAACGGATCACGGATATTAAATCTGCGTCACACATATCCGCATGACAGGCCCATGAGTTACAAATAAGTCTACATGAAAAATGAAGTTACAGCACCACCAGGAGGTATGTGTATGGAAGTTGCTAAGATATGAAACATTAAGGAACGGCCAATCAGAGTTCATCACACAAACACAACTTGAGTCAGGATGGTCTCACAGACATTCTAACAATATTTCAAACTTTTATCCAATCAGATGTACAGATAACTTGTCCCATGGTGCATCTCATGTTTACTTCACCATATAAAAGTCCATTACACGTTGCCATCTTTGTCAGTTCTCTAATGCCTGCAGGCAATATATATTATTATTATATATTATATATTCTACAACTCAGCAGGCATGAAACCTCCCAGGTTCACCAAGCAGGAGAGCGCTGCACTGGTCCATGCCGTCAAGGACTTTTATCCCCAGCTGTTTGGGAACAAGAGGAGTTCGACAGATGCGCCTGTTAAGAAGGCCCTCTGGGAGTCTATCACCAATGCGGTTAGATTGGTGTGTGACGTCCAGAGGAGCCAGGATCAAATCATGAGGAGATTCGGAGATATGAGGTTGCGCTTAACAAAAAAAGTCAACCTCATAAGGGACTGGGTACAAGCCCGTAAAAGAGGGGGCCAAAGAAAGGCCCCGCGGAAACTCTACCTACACCCTTATGAGGTGACTTTATGCAAGCTCCTCAATCTCCGGGTCCCCAAAAGATTTAGATCCTCGCCATCCTCAGCCTCCTCTTCTTCCCTCCCAGCTGCGGGATCTGAAATTCCTGACGCGGGGGCCAGGGCAGCTGCTTCTCCGTCCGGTGGCCTGGGAGGAGATGAAAGAGAATCTGAACCAGGTAACCAACTTCATATAATATCTTAATATTTGATTTATTTTTAAAAAATGTGTATATAGTCAGATACTAAACCTATACAGATCTCACAACATACACTACATATGATGTTTAGATATCTGATTTTAGATTAGTGACACATGAAATAGGAATGATGTTTCTTGCGCTCTACAGAATATGCGTCACAGAGCGAAAATGGAATTGTGCATACACGTTAACATGGGTTAGCTGTAAGTGGCATTGCTTTATACATGTTGGTCAAATGACGTATGCGTAATTCCGCTTGGAATCATTGCGCAATGATCGCGAAAATGGAATTGCGCATACACGTTAACATGGGTTTGCTGTAAGTGGCATTGCTTTATACATGTTGGTCAAATGACGGATGCGTAATTCCGCTTGGAATCATTGCGCAATGATCGCGAAAATGGAATTGCGCATACACGTTAACATGGGTTTGCTGTAAGTGGCATTGCTTTATACATGTTGGTCAAATGACCGATGCGTAATTCCGCTTGGAATCATTACGCAATGATCGCGAAAATGGAATTGCGCATACACGTTAACATGGGTTTGCTGTAAGTGGCATTGCTTTATACATGTTGGTCAAATGACGGATGCGTAATTCCGCTTGGAATCATTGCGCAATGATCGCGAAAATGGAATTGCGCATACACGTTAACATGGGTTTGCTGTAAGTGGCATTGCTTTATACATGTTGGTCAAAATGAAATGTGAATTATTATATATGTGAAGAATACAGTATTCTTATTTTCAATATTATACATAATAAAAAAAGAAGAATCCAAATAAAATATAACATATGCCCATCAATTGATGAGAATGAAATAACACAAAAAATAATTTAAGCTACAGTAAACAACACAACTGATTGAAAATAAGAGTACAGGATATATTTATCATGAATAGAATTGAGGACAAAATTAACTCATGGGACTACCAAAGGATTAATATTTTTTAATTGATTTGCTAATAATGTAAAGATTTTAAACATGGCATGATTTGTATTAATGATATCCAATCCTCATTTAATATATTACAGATCTGGATGTTGGTGCTGGATCCTCAAGGCAGGGCTTGTCACAGTATGGTATGTCTCATTTTAATTGACATTTGTCTTAGAAACATGGACAGAACATTACATACTAAATCCACATTGTTCAATATTTATATGTATCTTCAAAATGGATTTTAAAACTTTTTGCAAATAAGAATAAATAAAACAAAAAAATAGGATTACATTGTAAGACTACTCTGATTTGGTTTGGAATTTAAGATATCCCATCTATTCTGGATGTCTTAATTTTAATGTAAGATTCTTTGAATGTCCAATTTATATTCTTCCCTTGTGTATTGCTTAATCTTATTTGTATACATTTTGTAAAAATACACACAATTTTGCATATGTTTAGATTTTAAAAATATAGATTCCATTTTTGAAATTGATCACGTCATTTAAGGGACATGACAACTAAATTTTACATAGAATTTTTTTAAAACGTGATTTTATTGTTTTGTTTAAACATTTTATGAGCTACATTGGTTCAGTCTATTGTTTTAGTTCTTAGAAAAATTAATGGATTTTGTTTTATGTTAAACAATGCATTACTGGTATTATCCGGCTGTTTTTCTATGCATAAATTGGCATATTTACAAAAGTTAAAATCATGTGTTCAGATAACAGTAGTACATAGTTTAAAAATGTATACAATTACACATTTAGAGCTTCATGTCCCTTTAATAGATGAAAATTAAATAATTCTTAGGATATCCTTAAATAACATATTAGATTGGAATTGCATGCTCAATCCCATTCATTACATCAACATATGGAGTAGAGAATTAATTAACACCAACATTGTCAAATCAATATAATTTTATATTAAAGGGATACTGAGCTAAAATTATTAATGTTGTCATTCAAATAGAGCATGCAATATTAATCAACATTTAAATATAATACTATAATCATATGTGAAATATTCTATTGCTAAATGTATTTTAAAATCAAGAATGTATGTTTATCTTCAGCTCAATTTTGGTTGACCAACCTGGGTTTGGATTGATGATTGGTGGATACCTTCAACAAACAATATTTATTGAATCCAATATTGCTTATCTGCCTTTAAGATTAAAATGTAGCAACATTCAAATTATAATAGGAGTAAATGTTAAATCATTTTGAACAGTTTGAACAGTGAAATAAATGATTGAAATAAATCATGTCAGTGTCCCTTTAATAAACAATAGATTCATTCATCTTTACATTCTTTGGATTAGACAATATTGATATATAATTCACATATTCACTGTTGGAGTTACTTTATAGATATCAGCATACTCTAACAGCACCATGATTACATATTTGTACTAATCCATTTGGTTTTGTATTGTGATCAATATGTGTTGTGTCCTAAACAAGATTACTGTACATTGCACAAATGGCTCGATGTGCCACATGTTTTTGTTTATATTTGTCAACAGCTGTTATTCAAAATGTGGTTTGTGTGTATTCTTTTAAGAACATTGATCAATGGGTATATTTAGATATGCAATAGCATCGTATGAGATGAGTTTGATGTCTAATATAGTCAGAAATTAAACATATGTTCAATACATCATTTTTAACAGAATCCCCTTGATTCAATCAAGCATTTTTTTGTTTAATGACTGCTCTATTCTTCTCATTTTCAAGTTGATTATTCTTAAAATTCGTTACAGATGTGATTTAGTGCTATCCCAAATGTGTTCACTAATATATATCTATATCATTCATAGAGAGAGTTGGTGTGGGGAGCCCAGAGGAATCCAGCACTGACACAGAGACGCCTTTGCGGTCTCCTGGTAAGTCCATTGACTCATTTATATGTCATTGAAGGAGTATTGGTAATCAATATTATGAGCATGATTCTGATGAAGCATACCATTTGAAACAAACATATAATTTACTCCTCTGATTATATATTAATTTTCTTTGAATATTAAAAGATTAATAATTAAAACTTTCTTAGTCTACACCTTTGTTATTCAGAAGATGTATAGCATATGTTTGTTTCCATGTTCATTTTTGACAACAGTCATCAAGTGATACACACATGAGAAATCTTAAATGTTCTATGTACTATGCTTTTATGATTTTAAAATTAATACAAACAATACATCGAAAATCTGAATCATTGAGAATAACAAATCTAATGTCATTTGTATGCTCCATCAAAATGATGTAAATCATAACTTTGGGTGTGTATATCCTTAATGCAACATTGATGTGTGTCTTTGATCAACAGTAACATATGTTATAATATGTGATCTTAACGTGTACACAACATGTTATGTTTTACAGAGATTGATATAACATGTGTGACGGAGGAGGAAGAGGCTGCCTTGGAGTCTGATGGTATGTGAAATATATCTATCATGTTTCCAACATGTTGCTTTATTGGAAATAATTTTATTGAAGACATTCAAAGTCTACAGCTTTTGCACTTTAAAAAGGAATATTATTTGTCTGTTCAAATACACTACTGCCCCCTTTCTATATCAGGCAGCATGAAAATATGCTTGGATGTTTTTTTTTAAAAAAAACATTTATAATTCATGCCATCATTATGTCACATGCATATTCCAGGCCAAAACACAATAATAATGTTATAATTGTACAGACAGTCATTGATATTCATCTGAGTGCCTATATGCATACCATATCCTCATTTCATAATTGATTAGAAATTCAAACACACTTCTAAGTATATTGAAAACATAATCAATTTTAAATGTGTTGATTTGATTTCATGATGTATGAGATGTTAATATATTTGTATTATTTATTTCAGATGGATCCTCCACCTCTGGTTATCTGTTTTCCGCCCCTGCCCAGTACCAGACCCCTGCCCAGGCCCAGACCCCTGCCCAGGCCCAGACCCCTGCCCAGACTCCTGCCCAGGCCCAGACTCCTGCCCAGGCCCAGACCCCTGCCCAGGCCCAGACCCCTGCCCAGGCCCAGACCCCTGCCGGCCCTTCCCATTTGTCCTTTCATGTCCCTCCTAAAAAACGGCCCTTCATCCCCCTTCGACGCTCTCCCCGTATTATGGGCCGTACAGCTTCCCAGACCCCAACTCACCACTCCCCAGCTGTACGGCCTACCCCGGAGCAGCAGCTCATCCCTCCCCAACCCAATCCCATCCCTCCCCAACCCAATCCCATTCCTCCCCAATACAATCCCATCCCTCCCCCCTGTCTCAACCTTCATTGTCCTGGGTGTCAGATTGTCCTTCCCAGGCACAGCTGTAAGTATCATTCTAAATCCACATTATAAGATACTTAAAGGTACACTGAAGGCAAATTGTTTCTATTGTGATTCAAATAGAGCATGCAATGTTAATCAAATTTATAATTTACTACTCTTATCAATTATTCTTCATTCTCTTGCTATCTTTATTGAAACAAAGAAATGCCTAGAATTAATTTTCAATAGAAAATAATTGTGGACATCATTTCTT
Source organism: Bombina bombina (assembly GCF_027579735.1). Lineage (NCBI taxonomy): Eukaryota > Metazoa > Chordata > Amphibia > Anura > Bombinatoridae > Bombina > Bombina bombina. The sequence goes on along the minus strand of NC_069499.1, from coordinate 300,744,185 downwards.
TATTGTTGGATGAATGTATCCATCAACCAGCAGGGACAACCAAAGTTGATAAACAAATATGGCCTGCCCTATAAACCTACATTCTTGCATTCCAAATCTAGCTAGAGAATTCAAACATTTAAAGAATATGTGTAATTGTTTAATATTTGTAATGTCATGCTCTATCTGAATCAGTCAACAATTAAATATTTAGGTTCAGTGTCCCTTTAATTTGATATCACTACATATACCAATCACCACTACTTGGATCCAACAATTTATGTACAAATGTTGATACATTATCTCTTGTCTAACCCAGTGGGAATGTAATTTCTTGAGGTTGATATGTTTACACAGCTTGTCCTCAACGCCAAAATGTTTAAGGATAGGTGTGCCTACCACAGTATCATTTAAATATTTAAATTGCTAATGTAAGTACAATGTAAATCCTTTAACAAGATTACATACACTCAAGCTGTATAAGTGGATCATCGAAAACAAATTAAAGGGGACAACATGTTTGAGTAAACTGTCCCTTTAATGATTTCGGTCTGTCTGAATAACATATTTAATGTGTAAAGAATCAATTTTAACAAATTGATGTAAAGAATGATTTGTATTTATGATGACAATGTATCTTTTTTTTTTTTTTTAAATAAATTTTTTATTAATCTCCAAGAGACACAAAATTATGATGAAAGTAAACAATGGCAGGACATTTCATGAAACTGTGTACAAATAAAAATCGTACATTATGAACACAAATATTTTGCCGTGATCTTCTTTGTCTAACTGGATTTTTCTAACACGCATAAAACTTAACAATTAGAAATAAATAAAAAAAGAAACTTCGGATGTCTAATAACTTGCAGTTGCTCTTTCTTGACCAGAAAATTCAAAAACTTTACTACCGTTGAGCAAAAGAATACTAATGTAGCATACATCTGTGCATAAAAACATATAAACAACTTTATCTTGGAGAAAAGTAAACATATTAACTCTATTTTACCAACCAGACTAATATTCCCTAACCACCTTATGCTTACTATCCTACTCATAAATTTTGGATTTCATTAGGGGTCTAGAGTCCGGATAAACTCTTTAACTTCTGTGACTTCATTAAAAATAAATTTAACCCCCTTATTTTCAGCTATGATTTTAGCTGGATAAAATAAGTTGGCTTTTATACCTCTGCTAATCAACTGAGAGCAAAAGGGTGCCATTATTCTTCTCCGTGCTGATGTCTCTGCAGAGAAGTCTTGGAAAAGCAATATTTTGCTGTTCCCAAATGTCAGAGTGGATACTTTCTTTGCTAATTTTAATACCTCAAGTTTGTCCTGGAATTTGAGCAATTTTACAATACACATCCTAGGTTTAGTTAACCCAGAGGCCGAATCTCTCCTAGGACCAACTCTATGTGCCCTCTCAATTGCAAGGGGGAGGAAATGGGATGCTACACCAATTGCCTGAGGGAGAGTGATGGAAGTGAATTTAATAAGATCCTCAAATTCTGGGGACTCAGGTAGGCCAATGATTCTAATATTATTACGCCTGGAGCGATCCTCAAGATCCTCCAGACGTAATTGCATGTTATTTAATTTAGCCTCATGAGCTTGGATAATACCCTCTTGAATCGACACCTTATCCTCTACTGTAGAAATTCTATTTTCTGCTTCCCCTATTCTTGCAGAGAATTGTTTAACCTCAGCGGAAAGTGTTGCTATCTCAGTAGAGATAGCTCCAAGTTCCTTTTTGATTCCTTCAAATTGGGGAGAAAAAATGGCTGTGAGTTGACCTATTAACACCTGGGTATCAATAATAGCTGATACATTTTCAGATGATGAGTCCACACTAACATCACCCAACTTGGTATTTTTCTTTTCTCTGGATTTCACGGGCATTTTGGGTGAATTATTTTTCCCGTGTGTTACAAACTTTTCCATCAAATGTGGGTTTTTTTTTTGTTTGTTTTTTAAAAATTAACAATCCCTAAAGGCAAATACTGTGATATGTGCGTGATTCTGACTTCTCTGATCCGTTACCTACGCTGTTACTGCTGCTTCCTTTCTATGAGGACCTCCTGAGCTGAACAAGCAGTGACTATCTCTATTTGTGATTTCCTTCCTTTTGACTAGTCTAAGTCGTGATCTGGCTGATGTCCCAGGTTGGGAATGTGGTCTGTGAATACTTAAATGCAAACTATCTATCTAATAAACAAACTAGTGACTAAATGTGAACAATGATCTCGTGATTACCCCTCTTATACAATTTGTGCACAAAAACAGGCCCGGAAAAATAAATGTTATTAAAAAAAAAAAAAAAAAAAGAGAAAAACAAGTTGGGCTGGTGCTCAGGACACCTTATCACACCATTTCTTTCTGATACTGTGATTTACATATTTATGTGCCCTCGGCAACACTATTGAGAAATACAACTCTTTCTAAATGATACTCTGAGATAAATCAGGCAAAACAGCAGAGTAAAAACAACAGGAAAAAAAAAAAAAATGCCTCAGACAGTTGGTCAGAGGCTCCTTCAGCGACCGGCCTTATACTTTATGAGGATGATAGTTCAAGTCCCCCTTGAATTAGAAAGAGAGAAAAAAAATGTTCTTGTATTTCAGCATACAACCTAGGAGCCTAAGACTAGATATCCACAATAGTAGCTCTTTTACTTCTTGTGTATGTCCAATTCCTGGATTTAAAGAGCCAGGAGTTACTGTGTTATCAGCGTGTCAGGCTATTTTCTCCCTTTTTCCCTTCCCTCCTTTCTGGCTTCTTCTTCCTCCCCACTTCTCCCTCCTCTTATGGGAACTCGGTATCTGCAAGACAGTGACCTCTGCGCCTCTTTGTGATTACAGGGGATATGACCATTACCTAATAACAGTCTCCATTTAATACAGCTTACAGACCATATCGATATCCAGCAAATGCTAAGCCTGACTGACCTGGGTAAATCACAAGAATGTCCAATGCTGAGATAATATTGTAAATACTTGCGATAACTGGTCACAGAGCGGGGTCGGGATACTTCAGCTGGGGTGTCTCTATGTGCCGCTCCTACGTTCCCTTTCAGTGTCCTCCAGGGGACCCAATACGGAGGCTGTGGCCGGAACTTCGGCGTTGCTGCCTGCGTGAGCGTGACGCCCGGATCCCTCCGCGCGCCAACCGCTCTCCCGGACCGCTATACACACGCCCTCCAGAGGTATACACCGCCACCTCCTCCGACCACTCCGGAGCGCACCAGCCCGGCACTGCCCTCAAACGAGAGGAGTCACTCTTCACCACCAGCGCCAAACGGCTCCTAATCCCTTGTCGGCTCGACCGCTCTCCACATTCACCCCGGTCAGTTATGTAAGCAACAACATGGTGGGTCAGGCTTCTTTTAACGTTACTGTAAATCTTATGCAAAGAGTTTTTTCTTGTCCTTCTTGAGGTTGCAACTTTCTCCTTTCTCCAATGATACAACTTAGTTGCGGTATCTTCCGCGGCCCACACGGCCTTGGGGTTTCCTATTCCGGCTGGCGTGATTTACGCCTCGCAATGTGCCCCAAACATCCACTGCAATATGGGGCAAGGAATGAAGGCAAGATAGCAACCATCGGTCTGCACGCCGACCTGGAGCAGCATGTAACAAAGCTCCGCCTTCTCACCGGAAACCCCCACTAGCTGTACTCGACAATGTATCTTTGCTTATTTTTTCTTATGTTGTGTAATTATCCTTAATATTTGATTTATTCTTTATTTTAGGCTGTGACTCAGCATGGCTCATGCTAGAAGGTATAGCACGAGTAGAGCAGGCCGTGTTGAGGAACGCAGCTGTCCTGAGAGGGATGAACAACACCATGCAGGCCCAGCTCCGGGTTCAGGATTTGACTCTGCGGCAAATCATGCTATTAAATTCAAGGCCTGAATCTGGAGCTGGACATGCACAGGACGATGAAGAGGATGACCAGTAAGTGGAGGATCTGGAGATGCTCCAAGGTCACAGATAAGAATCCTCCGTCCACATGTTGATGTTTTTGTTATTGTTGCCATTTGGCCTTTTTTTAAGTTTATTGTTGTGCCTGTTGCACTCTTTTACCTTGTCATATGGCTCAAATGGGGCTATGCTGGCCCTTGGCAACTCTCTTCATGGACTGTGATGCACTCTGTTACCTTGTCATATGGCTCAAATGGGGCTATGCTGGCCCTTGGCAACTCTCTTCATGGACTGTGATGCACTCTGTTACCTTGTCATATGGCTCAAATGGGGCTATGCTGGCCCTTGGCAACTCTCTTCATGGACTGTGATGCACTCTGTTACCTTGTCATATGGCTCAAATGGGGCTATGCTGGCCCTTGGCAACTCTCTTCATGGACTGTGATGCACTCTGTTACCTTGTCATATGGCTCAAATGGGGCTATGCTGGCCCTTGGCAACTCTCTTCATGGACTGTGATGCACTCTGTTACCTTGTCATATGGCTCAAATGGGGCTATGCTGGCCCTTGGCAACTCTCTTCATGGACTGTGATGCACTCTGTTACCTTGTCATATGGCTCAAATGGGGCTATGCTGGCCCTTGGCAACTCTCTTCATGGACTGTGATGCACTCTGTTACCTTGTCATATGGCTCAAATGGGGCTATGCTGGCCCTTGGCAACTCTCTTCATGGACTGTGATGCACTCTGTTACCTTGTCATATGGCTCAAATGGGGCTATGCTGGCCCTTGGCAACTCTCTTCATGGACTGTGATGCACTCTGTTACCTTGTCATATGGCTCCAATGGGGCTATGCTGGCCCTTGGCAACTCTCTTCATGGACTGTGATGCACTCTGTTACCTTGTCATATGGCTCAAATGGGGCTATGCTGGCCCTTGGCAACTCTCTTCATGGACTGTGATGCACTCTGTTACCTTGTCATATATCTACAATGGGGCTATGGTGGCCCTTGGCAACTCTCTTCATGGACTGTGATGCACTCTGTTACCTTGTCATATATCTACAATGGGGCTATGCTGGCCCTTGGCAACTCTCTTCATGGACTGTGATGCACTCTGTTACCTTGTCATATGTCTACATTTTCCTGATCTTTACCATATTATTTATAAACGTTGTTGTTTTCTGACATACTAATAAAAGACATGTCATTGCACGATTCTTTGTCCTCCTTATTCATGTCATTGATTGAAATCTCTATTTTATCTGGTTGATCCTTAAAGGGACATACCCAAAATAATGTTGTTTCCTGAATCATATATGTAATACAATTCTAAATGACTTTAAGATTAACATCTCCAATGTAATTATTATTTTTGTCTTTATATTGTTATCTAAAATCTTTATCATTGCATGATTATGATTAGCATAGTAATTGTTTTATATATGTATATAAAGATTGTTCTATATGTATATTTCAAATTTCACATCCATGTGTGTATTTATAAACTCTGCATGAATTGATGCACCTTTAACAAATGATCTGAGGACTGATACAATGATATAATCCCTGTAAAGTGTTCATTTTATTGAAATAGTATTGTCTCTGTGTATCCTCTTTTTATAAATAATAATCATGTCCCTTTAAGTGATGGTGAGCACAATTGTTAATGAATGTATTTCCATTTCTAAAGCGTTTTTGTCCTTTTTACATGAACAAGGACATATAATCTTAATAATAAACAATCTTATTGTAATGTTGACAGCACATGTATTTCATTTTCTATTCTATCTTATTGTAAAAGTGTAACCAAATCAATCTCTGTGTGTAATGCGCATATTTTATATGAGGAATATGTTTTTCAAAATATTTTTAAAAAATACTTCTCCTCCCATATATGGCTATAGGTAGTCTGACCATATTTCAACTTGAATAAATGACCCGTTTGATCAATACATGTGTCATTATTGTTATTCCCAAACAATCTAAACATATCTTAAAACATCAATGGCATATGTATTTCTCATGTGTATCTTTTAAAGGTTAAAGATATACACCATAGCTATAGTTAAAGGGACAGTCAAGTCCGAAAAGATGAATCATGATTTCGTGACATTCCTAGATATCAATCTAGACACATACTAGTTTCAAAAATATAAATAAGTTTCTTAGTGATATGCCAAGCTGTCAACTGAGTCCTTGTATTGGCTGCGGTTTTTCTGCGATCGCGGATGCGCCATGTTGCTTAAGACGTCACCTGCCAGGCTGTCCAATGATTCCTTGTATTGACTGACGTTTTTACGCGATCAAGGATGCACCTTTTATTGGATGGCATTTTTACGCGATCAAGGATGCGCCTTTTATTGTATGGCGTTTTTACGCGATCAAGGATGCACCTTTTATTGGATGGCGTTTTTACGCGATCAAGGATGCACCTTTTATTGGATGGCGTTTTTACGCGATCAAGGATGCGCCTTTTTTGTTTGTTTGCGTTCTTACATGATCAGGAATGTGCCTTTTATTGGATTACGTTCTTACGTGATCAAGGAAGCGCCATGTTAATTAAGACGTCACATGCAAAGGTAAAAAACGTCTGATTGTATTACGTAGTCCCGCAATATTTGTTTGTGCACGTTAAACACGTTTGTGAATGAAGCCAAGTTTAAAAACATTGCGAATATGGATTGTTTGCATCATGTTACATTGTTGACCCATAGCTGATAAAGACCACCACATTCTCTTTTGCTGTATGTCTGGTTGAATAAACGAACGAAAGCAAAATGTTTTCATGCATAAGATATTTCGAGGCAAGTGCAAATCTCTATAGTCCATGTTGTTTAATATGTTTGTCAACAATATGTTCCTTTTTATGGAAAATGACTGTTGTGTTTAATGTTAAAGATATCTAATTCATAAATATGCGCTATTGTGTTAGAATCAAGTAATCAATATGCATTTATCTTTATCATATGCTAAATATATGATGGCGACTTCTTCTAAATGTAATTTCGTCGTATATTCTATTAAAGGTTCATTAGACACTCACATTATAAATCAAAACTTTTTATTTTGTCTCTAGTTAGATAGTCCATTGTTTAACAAATACACGTTTCATTTTACTTCTGTTCAAAGAAAATGTAAGTAATTTTCTGACTCCTCGCCAAACCTCTGAGTTTCATGTGAGTACCATCTCCAGCTTTCTCCTGTTTGTGTAAAGGGTCTTTTCATATGTTAATGATGGGGTATTGTCTTGTTTTACGGTTGTAATGGGGGTTCATCTATATTTTCAATAGAGATAACCCTATTTTCTTTGAAAGTGTTTAAAGCTTTGTAATATTGATATCAGTATATGTTAATCTTGTTGTTTCTAGTAGTGTCTATTACATACAGTTCAGTTAAAAATATAGTATACTGTCCCTTTAATGCAAATGTTTATTTTTGTATCATGTATGAGTTCCACATTGGTTAATCTCCAAATATATTATTGTTAGCATATTTTCACCCCCCACTCCTAAAAGGACTTTAAACCATATTCATTGTTAAAACAAATGTCTTTCTGAAAATAAATGAACACAATAATGTCTCTTTAAGAAAATAGACTTTATTTAACACGTCAATATAAATCTGATTTCAATATTTATTGTTTGAACAAGTACATGTAGATATACCAACAATCTTCAAATATATGTTAGCATATGTAATTTTGTTAAAGGGACAGTTTAGAAAACAAATAATGTTTTGCATTATTCTAAAAGTCAATTTTATAATATCAATGATATCAAAGGTTTCTCACCAATTAATCATTTGTCTGTGTTTATTTTAATTTGCTAGCTAAACCTATGAGGTTTGTGTGCTCATTTCTTAGAGCTTGAAGAGTGCATGTAATCATTATACAATTTGACCACTAGAGGGCATTTGGATAGCATTTGTATATGTTAAACCTTGTGCTCATACAGCATATTATTTACCATGTATTGATCATTGATATCTAAAATGTTGTTATGTCAGAACAACAAATAAGTGTTCATTTTTCATAGTCATAGATACAAGGGTAAGCAGATAAGTCACACGTATTTCTCCATGTTTTGTTGTTTCCAACTTGATAATGCGTAATACAGTGTTTTCTTTGTAATCAATAATTTTATGACTGTCCCTTTAAGCTGTGTTATTGGCATTCAAACAGTAATATGCCATCATGGATAATTGTAATGGTAATTTTGTTTGCGATTCGGTAAACAGTTTGGACATCACATCACAGAAACCAATCAATATCATGAACAAGGATAGGTATGTGATGATGTGGTTTTCACACACTTATAACCCACACTCTGCAAACAATCTGCCTCCATGGACCCGGTCCCATAGAAGTAGATTATATACAGAGTGTGGTCCACAAGTGTATGAAAACCACATCATCACATACCTATCCATTACACATTAAATAAAAAAAACATTAAACATGAAAACAAATACTTACTTCCTCTTCCTTCCCCTCTTCCCACGGGGCTGAGGCTCTGGGAGGGGCAACTGCCGACTCTGACGAGTTCTCCTTGGAGATTTTGTGGGAAGAGTGGAAGGAAGAGTACTGGGACGAACAAGGTGAGGAGGAGAAGATGGCTGAGGAGGAGAAGATGGCTGAGGAGGAGAAGATGGCCCGGCAGGAGAAGATGGCCCGGCAGGAGAAGATGGGCCGGCAGGAGAAGATGGGCCGGCAGGAGAAGATGGCCCAGCAGCAGGAGGCCCAGCAGCAGGAGGCCCAGCAGCAGGAGGCGGACCAGGAGGCAGACCAGCATGCGCCTCCCAGAAAAAATTAAACATCTCTTGGTGTAGATTAATGATCCTGTTTTGCCCTTCTTCTATTCTATTAAGTATGTTTATTATTTGGTTTTGTCCTTCAATTATTTGGTTTTGTCCATCAATAATTCGAGTTCGGCCTTCAATATTTTGTATCCGGGAGTTACGCATCTGGTCTATGTAGTCCAGTAGAACCCGCACCTCCGCTATTTCCTCTTGTTGTGCTTGGCGGGGTACCCGTGCACAGCGGGGTGCCCGTGCACGGCGGTGTGCGGGTCCTTGAGGGGCCTCTGGTTCCGCGGCCTCCTCCTCTGCTTCCGGGGCCTCTTCATATGCTTCCGTGCCCTCTTCGTCACGGGGGGCCTCTTCCCTCCGAAGTGGAAATTCCTCCCCACCACTCTCATCCCGGGGAGATGGAGGAGGCTGTATTTGTTGTGCTGCCTACTCCCCAGACTCTGTATATTTGAAAAATAAATAAATGTATATATTAGCATATTTCCAAATGAAGCTTTAAATGACTTAGCTTACGATACAATTACAAATGCAGAATCATTAATCCACTTTGAAATCTAACTCTGGTCAATCTGAATGTTTTAGCGTTTGTTTTCAGTCTGTTTAAATGCACACCTAACCTATAGCCTAGATACTGATGTAACCGCAAAGTAATTCTGAATGCGTGTAAACAGCGTAATAGCATTAATCTGATCCTTAAAGGGACATGAAACCCAATGTTTTATCTTTCATGATTTAGAAGCATACATTTATAATCAACTTTCTAATGTACTTTTCTTATCTAATTAGCTTCATTCTCTGGATATTCTTTGCTGAAAAGCATATCTAAATATGCTTAGAAGATGCTGATTGTTAGCTGAATATAGCTGCCTCCTGTGATTGGTTCACCGTGTGCATGGCTATTTCTTCATTAAAATATATCTCAAGAATGATTCAAATTAGGTAATATAAGTACATTTGAATGTTTTGTAAAATTGTATTCGCTACCTTAATCATGAAAGTAAATGTTTGCATATAGTGTCCCTTGAAATACATTCGTATGTGAATTTATTCTTAAATGAGCTTACCGTCAGATGAGAATGGCAGGTTCCCGGTATCAATTCCTCCGATACCGACTACATCCACCTCGGAGATGCTGGGCCGCAACATTTCCTCCCATCGGCAGTACTCGATTTCCAGGGCAGGTCCGCCACCGGTTCCTGCGGCATGTCGGGCCTCCAGGCTTAACTTTTTCTTGAGATCCATCTTACAGTCCCGGTAGCGATGAGTCCATATCTCTATTCCGGCCACCCACTGCATTGACTGCATTCCTTATCTCATGCCAGAGCTTCCTCTTCTCAGTCGGGGTGGTCTTCTGGTGCTGCAGCCTCCTATACCTGGCCATATAGGCCTCTACGAGGGCCTCCTTCTCCTCCATCGAAAACCTCGCCTCCCTAGTCGCCTTGGCCTTCCCCTGTGACGATGCCCTCTGTTTCCCGGACTGTGAAGCCCTACTCTGTCCGCCACTGGGCCCAGCCACTTGTTTATCTTGAACCAAGTGGCTGGGTCCACCCACCGCTTCCACCCCCGCTTCCTGCCCCCCTTCCTGCCCCCCTTCCTGCCCTGTTCCTCTCCCCCTCCCTCTCCTCCCCCCTCTACCTCTCCCCTGCCTGCCCTCCATCTGTTCCCTAAACTAAACCCCAAATAATCAAACAAAAAGTGAGTGTGATGAAATGAAAGGGGTTCAAAATAAAGAACTAAAAAGACAAAATAAGTGCTGAAAGTGTGAGAGGGATCTAAAAAAGCAAAGAGGGTAAGGAGTATTTAAATAAACAAAAAGAAGAAGACTAAAAGGAGGATATGTAAACTAAATGTAACTAGGGGATGTGTATGGGATGGGGATGGGGTATGGGATAAGAGTAAATGGGATGAAAGGGAATGGGACTACAGGGAATGGGGTATGGAGTGTAGTATGAGGGGGTATGGGGTATGGAGTGTATGTAGTGTTATTGATAAGTGTATGTATGTATTGAATGTGTTTGCGTGTAAATGTGTTAAGTGTACAGAAAAATCACTCGCTCGCTAACTCACACTACTACTAATTCTCACTAACTCACACTACTACTAATTCTCACTAACTCACACTCCCACTAACTCTCAATAACTCACACTAGCACTAACTCACGCTCCCACTAAATGACTCTCTCACACTACCACTAACTTTCACTAACAACTCCCACTACCACTAACTCACTCACGCTCCCACTAACTGACTCTCTCCCACTCCCACTAACTCCCACTCCCACTAACTCACTCACGATAACACTAACAACTGACTCTCTCACACTAACACTAACTCACTCACAATATGCACAAACTCTCTAATCTTAAACCTCCAATCTCCAAAGACCCACCAGCAACACAGTCAAAGAAGCCATGCTTGTGTGGTGCTTATATACCCTGTGTAAATGTTTAATGATGTACCTATTTGCGTTGTAAATTGTGTTCATGTGTGCTTTATTATCAATTATTATTTGTGCAATGTCTATTAGGTGTGTGAATTTGCGCATGCTCATTTTGAGTTAGTATTTGTGGAATGTGTAGAATGCGATGATGTCATAGTGCTCGTTTTCTATAACATTGACCAATAGTATTCTGTTTAAATGTGAATTTGCGATGGTGTGTTATTAGTGAAGTGTTGTATATGTATGTTTGTCCTAATATATAGTGATATTGAATGCGATTATTTTGCTAGTGTATGTATATTTTTTTTCCTTGTTGTTATTTAGCGTATTTCCGCATCTTAAAGTATATGCGTATTCCCTGTATTTTATTTTATAAAAAATCCCCCCGCTTGTGAATGTGTAATGCTTGTGTGCTTTGTTGAGTGATTGTTGTTGTGACATTTGCGGCGTGTTATTGTTGTGCATGATGTGGTATGCGTCAAATGACCGAGCTGTGCGTATTTCTCGCGAGATCGAGTGTTAGATGAAAAAAGCTATTTATTTTGCTTTTCCATTGATCTCTATGGGAGACTGTCTAACGCGGGCAGGATTCCGCGTGTGAAATACACGCGTTAGGAGCATCGTTAGATGGTCTATTTTGAACTCTAAATACCGGAGTCAAACAATGCCGTGCGTTAGACATAAACCACGCGTAGCGTTAGCAGCCCATCTACTGCCAAACTCCAAATCTAGCCGTTTGCTTTTATTGAGAATTTCATAAGAAAAATCTGAGCATTTTCTAATTAAACAATTTGTTTTTTTGCGAAAATGTTGAAGAAGTATTTTTTCCTAAAAATTTTGAATTTTAGCAACAACTACACCATCACTATTAGAAAACATTTTACCCACTCTGTGTGCTCTTTCCACAATAATAGGAATTGAAGATGAGGGAATTTCCAATAGAGAGGGGAGTGTTACAGAGACACATTTTATTAGAGCTTCATATTCCTTTGATTCAGGAATCCCAATTAACCTAATATTGATCCTTCTACTACAATTTTCAAGGTCCTCTAACTTTGTAATTTTAAGGTCATACCTTGATTCTCTACCAAGTGGGTTTTATATGAAGCATTAGTATCTTCAAGATCAGACACTCGTTGTTCTAATTCTGATACTCAAATAGAGTATTCTCTAACCTCCTGTCTCAAAGAAGATATTTCTGTTTTAAATTCTGTTTTTAGTGATTCAAAGTAAGGCGATAAAGATTCAATAATATCTTTCACTAAAAGTTGTCTAACTAAAGGGTCATTCGATATAGATGACGCAGTATCAGAATGTACTTCGCTAAGGATTGTTTATTTTTCTTATCTCTGTTTGGAAGCCATGATTGGAGATTTTGCCTTAGACTGCAAAGTGGGAGAAATACATTTCTCCATAAAAATACTTAAAGTATTAAGTAAGGAAGTCAGTGACTTTAAAAAGGACAATGATTAATTTAGTGTATGCTATAAAACAGAACAGGGATATAAATCTGACTACTATAAATGCTAGTTTTAGCAACCAATACACAATATAAATAAGTCCCAAACTTCACATTGTTTATAAACAAATCTCAAGAAATTACTCAAGCAGGCCAAAAAGAAAGAAAAAAAGGTATCTTCAAAAAAGAGACCAGAGTTTTCCACATGCATAATCTTGTGCAGAGTAAACCAGTAAGTCACTGTGGATAAGTTGGTGTCTTCACTGGGGTTAAAGACAAAGGCCTCTAGTTGTCAACGCGTCTACTTTACCTGCCTTCGCCGGCCCAATACACCCGCCTAAGCTCGCCTACTATCGCCGCCGTGGACCTAAACATTTCGCCAAAGTTATCAATAAATCTGTCAAAAAGCCGCGCACCAAGTACGGGGCGATGAGCAGCGGACTGTGATAGTTATCACTCATCCGATCTCGCTGCTCTTCAGCTTTTTGACAGCTTTATTGACAAGCTGTCACTAAGCACCCACACTAACTACACTGTTCTACCCACTATACCGGCGCCCCCGGAGCCCCCCGCAACTAAATAAAGTTATTAACCCCTAAACCTCCACTCCTAGACCCCGCCGCAACTCTTATAAATTTATTAACCCCTAAACCGCCGCTCCCGGACACCACCGCCACCTACATTATACCTAGTAACCCCTATCCTGCCCCCCCTATACCGCCGCCAACTATAATAAAGTTATTAACCCTTATCCTGCGGATCCCGGACCTCGCCGCAACTAAATAAATAGTTTACCCCTAAACCGCTGCTCCCGGACCCCGCCGAAACCTATATTAAACTTATTAACCCCTAATCTGCCCCCCCTACACCGTCGCCACCTATAATACATTTATTAACCCCTATCCTGCCCCCCCCCTTCACCGCCACCACTGTAATAAAATTATTAACCCCTAAACCTAAGTCTAACACTAACCCTAACACCCCCCCTAACTTAAATATTAATTAAATAAATCTAAATAATATTTCTCTTATTAACTAAATTAATCCTATTTAAAACTAAATACTTACCTTTAAAATAAACCCTAATATAGCTACAATATAAATAATAATTATATTGTAGCTATCTTAGGATTTATTTTTATTTTACAGGCAACTTTCAATTTATTTTAACTAGATACAATAGCTATTAAATAGTTATTAACTATTTAATAGCTACCTAGTTAAAATAAAGAGAAATTTACCTGTAAAATAAAAACTAACCTAAGTTACAATTACACCTAACACTACACTATACTTAAATAAATTATTCCTATTTAAAACTAAATACTTACCTGTAAAATAAACCCTAAGATGGCTACAATGCAATTAATAATTACATTGTAGCTATTTTAGGATTTATATTTATTTTACAGGTAACTTTGTATTTATTTTAGCTAGTTAGAATAGTTATTAAATAGTTATTAACTATTTAATAACTACCTAGCTAAAAGAAATACAAAATTACCTGTAAAATAAATCCTAACCTAAGTTACAATTAAATCTAACACTACACTATCATTAAATTAATTAAATAAATTAGCTACAAATAACTACAATTACATTAAATTAAATAAACTAACTAAAGTACAAAAAATAAAAAAAGCTAAGTTACAAAAAATAAAATAAATAAGTTACAAACATTTAAAAAATATTACAACAATTTTAAGTTACTTACACCCAGAGCGGCAGAAGTCATCATCCAAGGGGCGCTGAAGAAGTCTTCCATCCGATTGAAGTCAACATCCAGGCGGCGCTGAAGAGGTCTTCCATCCGATTGAAGTCTTCATCCAAGCGGCGTCTTCAACTTCATCCATCCGGAGCGGAGCGGAGCCATCTTCTTCCCAACGACTAACGACGAATGAAGGTTCCTTTAAGGGACGTCATCCAAGATGGCGTCCCTTCAATTCCGATTGGCTGATAGGATTCTATCAGCCAATCAGAATTAAGGTAGGAAAAATCTGATTGGCTGATTGAATCAGCCAATCAGATTGAAGTTCAATCCGATTGACTGATCCAATCAGCCAGTCAGATTGAGCTCGCATTCTATTGGCATTCTATTCCCTTAAAGGAACCTTCATACGTCGTTAGTCGTCGGGAAGAAGAGGATGGCTCTGCGTCGGCTCGTCTGAAGATGGCTCCGCTCCGCTCTGGATGGATGAAGATTGAAGACGCCGCTTGGATGAAGACTTCAATCGGATGGAAGACCTCTTCAGCGCCGCCTGGATGTTGACTTCAATCGGATGGAAGACTTCTTCAGCGCCCCTTGGATGATGACTTCTGCCTCTCCGGATCTCCTCTTCGGTTCCATCGGTGGTCGGCTGGCTGAAGACAGCTCAAGGTAGGATGATCTTCAGGGGGGTAGTGTTAGGTTTATTTAAGGGGGTTTGGGTTAGATTAGGGGTATGTAGGTGGTGGGTTTTAATGTTGGGGGGTTGTATTTTTTTTTTTACAGGCAAAAGAGCTGAATTCTTTGGGGTATGCCCCGCAAAAGGCCCTTTTAAGGGCTGGTAAGGTAATAGAGCTGGTAACTTTTTAATGTAGAATAGGGAAGGGATTTTTTTTATTTTGGGGGCTTTGTTATTTTATTAGGGGGCTTAGATTAGGTGTAAGTAGCTTAAAATTGTTGTAATATTTTTGAAATGTTTGTAACTTATTTTTTTTATTTTTTGTAACTTAGCTTTTTTTATTTTTTGTACTTTAGTTAGTTTATTTAATTGAATTTAATTGTAGTTATTTGTAGCTAATTTATTTAACTTATTTAATGATAGTGTAGTGTTAGGTTTAATTGTAACTTAGGTTAGGATTTATTTTACAGGTAATTTTGTATTTCTTTTAGCTAGGTAGTTATTAAATAGTTAATAGCTATTTAATAACTATTCTAACTAGCTAAAATAAATACAAAGTTACCTGTAAAATAAATATAAATCCTAAAATAGCTACAATGTAATTATTAATTACATTGTAGCTATCTTAGGGTTTATTTTACAGGTAAGTATTTAGTTTTAAAGTATAGTGTAGTGTTAGGTGTAATTGTAACTTAGGCTAGTTTTTATTTTACAGGTTAATTTCTCTTTATTTTAACTAGGTAGCTATTAAATAGTTAATAACTATTTAATAGCCATTGTACCTAGTTAAAATAAATTGAAATTTGCCTGTAAAATAAAAATAAATCCTAAGATAGCTACAATATAATTATTATTTATATTGTAGCTATATTAGGGTTTATTTTGAAGGTAAGTATTTAGTTTTAAATAGGATTAATTTAGTTAATAAGAGAAATATTATTTAGATTTATTTAATTAATATTTAAGTTAGGGGGATGTTAGGGTTAGTGTTAGACTTAAGTTTAGGGGTTAATAATTTTATTACAGTGGCAACGGTGTAGGGGGTGCAGGATAGGGGTTAATAACTTTATTATAGGTGGGGACGGTGTAGGGGGGGCAGATTAGGGGTTAATAAGTTTAATATAGGTGGCGGCGGGGTCCGGGATCAGCAGGATAGGGGTTAATAACTTTATTATAGGTGGCGACGGTATAGGAGGGGCAGGATAGGGGTTACTAGGTATAATGTAGGTGGCGGCAGGGTCCGGGAGCGGCAGTTTAGGGGTTAATACATATATTATAGTGCGGCGGGGACCGGGAGCGGCGGTTTAGGGGTTAACATATTTATTATAGTGGCGGTGGGCTCCGGGAGCAGCGGTTTAGGGGTTAATCAGTTTATTAGAGTGGCGGTGGGCTCCGGGAGCAGTGGTTTAGGGGGTAATACATTTATTTAGTTGCAGCGGTGTAGGGGGGGACAGATTAGGGGTGTTTAGACTCGGGGTACATGTTAGGGTGTTAGGTGTAGACAGCTCCCATAGGAATCAATGGGATGTCTGGCAGCAGCGAACATGAACTTTCGCTATGGTCAGACTCCCATTGATTCCTATGGGATCCGCCGCTTCCAGGGCGGCGGTTTGAAAACCAGGTACGCTGGGCCGGAAAAGTGCCGAGTGTACCTGCTAGTTTTTTGATAACTAGCAAAAGTAGTCAGATAGTGCCGAACTTGTGTGCGGAACATCTGGAGTGACGTAAGAATCGATCTGTGTCGGACTGAGTCCGGCGGATCGAAGCTTACGTCACTAGATTCTACTTTTGCCGGTGTCTAGGGCTTGATAACTAAGGCGAATCAGCCTCGCCACAAATACGCTGCGGAATTCCAGCGTATTTCAGGTTGACGGCTTGATAACTAGGGGCCAAAATGGAAAGACAGGTGTAAGAATTAGTCCTGCAAAGGTTTTCTAAACTTGTATATGATAAGCAGCAGCAACAAGTATGGCTCTCATACCCAGACTAGATTACCAGACTTATATAGGGATCACAAGTAGAATGATATTTTCAAATTGAAAGCTCGAGTTTTTCCATATGTATGATCTTGTAGAAAATAAACCGAATGCTAAGGTCACTGCATGTAAATTAGTGTCATCACTGGGATTAACCCAAACAAATGTAAACACTTAGATTAACCTGTAGAAGGTTTCCATACTTATACAGAGTAAACAGCAGCAACAAAAGCACCCCTCAGTCCCAGACTAGGTTAGCAAGTTTATGTAAGAACATAGACAAAAGCATTTTAGTCTAGGTTAAAGAATCCCACGGCATTTAATTTTCTAGATAACAAAAAGGATTTTCAAGATAAATAAAAGTGAGACTTCACCTGTGTTGGTGTCTTCACTGGGATTAAGCTAACAGCAGCAAATGTGAGGCTACATGGGGTTTTTATACAGGTGTGAGTTTCAATTGAAAACCAAGGAAAACATGCCCAACATGCACCTCACATTCCCAGACTGGAATACCAGACTACAGGACTTACCTACTTCTTCTCGGTGGCAATATTATGCACCCTGCCGAGAATAGCAAAGAAAGGGTCACTTCAGGGCTTTCCTTTCACTTTGAACATCCGAGGAATTAGAACCTTTGTTCTAACAGGTTTCCACAAGGCAAAACTTCCCCCTGTACCAAGGGGTTACAAAACACTGAAGCAGGACACAGCGTAATCAGCGCAAATGGATGGAGCTTTGTTTGAAGGTGGAGCGGGTCGTTGGATGATCCCATCAGGCTATTCCCGGCATCAGCAG
Organism: Bombina bombina; assembly: GCF_027579735.1. Classification (NCBI taxonomy): domain Eukaryota; kingdom Metazoa; phylum Chordata; class Amphibia; order Anura; family Bombinatoridae; genus Bombina; species Bombina bombina. The sequence goes on along the minus strand of NC_069499.1, from coordinate 300,726,421 downwards.
GCTCCAGGCGTTAGGCCCCACACCAAGGATTCAGCCTCATGGAAGGACAGATTGTGAATAATTGATGGCAGTTTATTGGGCAGTGTGTGCAAAATTGCTTTTAATGTGAATGGTTTAATCATTTCCTCCTCTATTTCAGAGAAAGAGAAATGAATAGTTTCTGTTATCCAGTCTACTGCACTCTTAACCATAGTAACCCAATTGTACAGTTTAATATTTGGTAAACCAAATCCACCAAATTCCTTATTCTGTTCCAAAAATTGCATATAGAGACGTACCTTCCTCTTCTTTTTGCATTAGGTAAAGAAGGCACGGAAATAGAAATGCTTTCAACAATACAATTTTTGCTGACAGGGAAATAGGCAATGGCCTCCATTTATCCATCATAATCTTGGCTTTACCAAAGAATTTAGTATAATTTAGCGTGTACCAATTGGTAGGGTTATTAGATAAGTAGACCCAAGATACTTAATTTGTTCTACTGTTTGAAAGGGGTAGTCCCTCAAACTATTCTTCTTTTTATTGATCCACAACAGTTCAGATTTATTCTGATTAATTTTACAGCCTGAGAACATGCTGAATTAATTTACTATTTCTAACACAAGAGGTATACTAAACTTGGTTTTGGACAGGAACAGTAGGAGATCAACCGCATAAAGGGACAGAATATATTTACTACCACCGATATCAATGCCCTCCAGCTCTTGCCTAAGTCGAACAGCTAGGGGTTCAATAGATAGATTAAAGAGAAGCGGTGGAAGCGGACACCCCTGTTTTGTACCTCTAGCAAAGATTATCTTAGAAGAGAGTTCCCCATTAATCAATAGATATGAACAGGGATTGTTATATATCAGTTTAGCAAAATTTAGAAAACCACCTGTCAAGCCAAATTGTGTTAAAGATGTAAATAGGTGATTCCATCTTATTGAATCAAAGGCTTTTTCTGCATTCCAGTGTCAATACCGCAATATCTTGTTTGGAGGCTTTCTAATCATTTTTAATTCTATTCCAAAAGTAGTCTATAGTCAAAAGCACCTTTTGTATATTTTTGGTTGAACTTCTACCCATCATGAACCCTGTTTGAGCTACATGAATTAGTTAATTTATAGATTTCTTAAGACTATCTGCAACTATTGATGTTAATAACTTATAATCCTTATTCGTAATGAGATGGAGCGATATGAACTGGGCAACTCTGGGTCTTTGTCTTTTTTGGGTGACAACTGAAGTAGTAAAATCATTTGAGTCCATTTTATTATTGTAATAATACTTGTTAAAAAGTTAACTAAGATATCAAGAATGTTTCCCTTCGTCATTTATAAAATTCAGCTGGTATTTGATCGGGGCCTGGCGATTTATTCATTTTAGCTTTCTCAATAACTATAAGAACCTCTTCTGCTGAAATTGACTGATTTAACTTTTGAAGCTATTCTAGGGACAATTTAGAAAGATAAATTTTACTCCAGAAAGTTTCCTTCAGAGTATCATTGATTTTCTGAGCAGAATATATTTCTTGAAACGACTTTGTTTTTAGATTTTCCTTAAATCCCTTCTGTTTAAGAAATATCTCTCTCTCTGATTTAGCTTTTCTATATTTATCCCATGTACTCTCACTAGGGTTAATTATATAAGCCTTATAGGAATTCGTCAACTGGTTGGTTAATTGAAGGTCCCTGGCAGTTACCTTTTTTTCCATTTAACCCAATATGCTCTAATCTCACCACGGAGGACCACTTTAGCCGCTTCCCAGAAAATATCTGTTTTATAGTGGTATGCCCTATTATTAATACAGTATTCTGTCCACGTCTGCCAATGTTAAAATCATTATCATGTAAAAGATGTTTGGGAAAGAAAAAGTTATTATTTTGGTTACACTGATTTCTAGCCCTTTCTATGCCTAGTGTTATAATTGGGTAGTCCGAGATCATTATATCTCGGATAGTAGGGTTTAGTTCTAATCTGATCATATTATCAGAAATAAAAAAAAAGATCAATTTGTGACATTGTCCTGTGTGATTTAGATTCACAGGAGAATGACCTTGTGTCTGGATTTTTAATTCTCCAAATAACCTGTAAATTTAATTTGTTAATAAAAATTTTAAAAGTTTTACTTTCTCTTCTCCTATCATGGGGATTACTTCCTATCCTTATCCTGTTTATTTGGGGGGGGAAATAGTCATGTTGAAGTCTCCTGCAATTATTAAGTTTTTATTTATGTGTGGAAAAATCTTGGTATATAAGTTATCCCAGAAGTCTGGGTCTATATGATTTGGGCTGTAAACATTACATATAACATACATTATACCATTACACTCCAATTTAATTATGATATATCTACCGCCTTTATCTTGCTCCTGTGATAGAACAGTATATGATATTGTTTTAGAGAAGAGAAAGGCGACACCTCTCTTGCGTTTTAAGTACAATACTATTCAGGCGCTAAAAAATATATATATATATATATGTGGTTACATAACTATTATATGGATGAATCCCAGATTTATTGCCAAGAGGAGTGATTTTTTATATAAAACTATCTATATAGTTCTTAACAAAAATGAACTTTAGCTCTGAAATCCTGAGAGGACTGATGTCAATGCAAGAACATATGAACATACCATTGTTTTGAGTAAATTACTGTATCTGATAAATACATTGATCATGTAGTAATCAAAGGGTATCTACATGTCAGTAACGGTAATTAGTGAGATCCCCAGATGTACTACTTCTCTACTATTCTTATTTACTCAGCTGCAGCTGTATAAAATTGGAGTATAATTAAAGGGAAACACTAAGTAGCCTCTAAAACACTGAATGTAAAACAGCATCATCATTTGTATAGAAGATATAAAAGGTATATAACCAGGCATGTAAAAGTCACAAATCCAGTTGTAAGTAGATATGTTAGACTATGCAGAGTTACTTCTGGATTTTTTTTAATATATATATATATATTTAGAAAAAATGAGAGAGTAGTATATACCACTTTTTAATAAGCCTCAGGGTGCCTCCCTCTTTAAAAATTGTATATTTGTAAAAAAGGAAGAATATTAGAGAACACAACAATCCTCTGAAAAAGAAAGGGAATACAACAGCACACATATAAGGTAAATTCAATAATTTTTATTGGACTAGAAAAGCATTAACAAAAGATGTTAACCCATCCATGCCCCGCCGTCCCAAAATAAAGCAGGTACATGCAACCACACACTATATACAAATTAAATGTTAAATATCAGAACTAGTTCTCATAAATAGGACACAGGCCTGTATCAACTAGTGACACAAATGCAACAGTGTCTGTATCAGATTACAGATAATCCAAACAGTTTGAGATCTCAATCTATCATATATACATGCCAAAGTGGAGAAAAATTCCAGAAGCTGCATGAATATCTGATATGCAAACTCTATACCAGTCATATATAGCAAAGGGCAAACAACAGAATATCGGTAGTCAAAACTAGCATGACAACCTTGCTTAAAGTATATATATAACATTAAAACACCATTTATTGCTGACGTAAACTGGTTATACAACCAATTATAAATACATTCACATATGGGCACATAAAGCACATATATATATATATATATATATATATATATATATATATATATATATATATACACACACACACACACACACAGTATCTCACAAAAGTGAGTACACCTCTTACATTTTTAAAAATATTTTATTATATCTTTTCATGTGACATCACTGAAGAAATTACACTTTGTTACATAGTAAAGTAGTGGGTGTACAGCCTGTATAACAGTGTAAATTTGCTGTCCCCTCAAAATAACTCAACACACAGCCATTAATGTTTAAACCGGTGGCAACAAAAGTGAATACACCCATAAGTGGAAATGTCCAAATTGGTCCAAATTAGCCATTTTCTCTCCCCGGTTTCATGTGACTAGTTAGTGTTACAAGGTCTCAGGTGTGAATGGGGAGCAGGCGTGTTAAATTTGGTGTTATCGCTCTCACACTCTCTCATACTGGTCACTGGAAGTTCAACATGGCACCTCATGGCAAAGAACTCTCTGAGGATCTGAAAAAAAGAATTGTTGCTCTACATAAAGATGGCCTAGGCTATAAGAAGATTGCCAAGACCCTGAAACTGAGCTGCAGCACGGTGGGTAAGACCATACAGCGGTTTCACAGGACAGGTTCCACAACAGAACAGGCCTCGCCATGGTCGACCAAAGAATTTGAGTGCACGTACACAGCGTCATAGCCAGAGGTTGTCTTTGGGAAATAGACGTATGAGTGCTGCCAGCATTGCTGCAGAGGTTGAAGGCGTGGGGGGCCAGCCTGTTAGTGCTCAGACCATACGCCGCACACTACATTAAATTGGTCTGCATGGCTGTCGCCCCAGAAGGAAGTCTCTTCTAAAGATGATGCACAAGAAAGCCTGCAAACAGTTTGCTGAAAACAAGCAGACTTAGGACATGGATTACTGGAACCATGTCCTGTGGTCCGATGAGACCAAGATAAACTTATTTGGTTCAGATGGTGTCAAGCATGTTTGGCGGCAACCAGGTGAGGGGTACAAAGACAAGTGTGTCTTGCCTACAGTCAAGCATGGTGGTGGGAGTGTCATGGTCTGGGCCTGCATGAGTGCTGCCGGTTCATTGAAGGAACCATGAATGCCAACATGTACTGTGACATACTGAAGCAGAGCATGATCCCCTCCCTTTGGAGACTGGGCCGCCGGTAGTATTCCAACATGATAAGGACCCCAAGCACACATCCAAGACAACCACTGCCTTGCTAAAGAAGCTGAGGGTAAAGGTGATGGACTGGCCAAGCATGTCTCCAGACCTAAACCCTATTGAGCATCTGTGGGGCATCCTCAAACGGAAGGTGGGGGAGCGCAAGGTCTCTAACATCCCCAAGCTCTCTGAAGCCGTCATTGAGGAGTGAAAGAGGTCTCCAGTGGCAACCTGTAAAGCTCTGGTGAACTCCATGCCCAAGAGGGTTAAGGCAGTACTGTAAAATAATGGTGGCCACACAAAATATTGACACTTTGGGCCCAATTTGGACATTTCTAATTAGGGGTCTACTAACTTTTGTTGCCAACAGTTTAGACATTAATGGCTGTGTGTTGAGTTATTTTGAGGGGAAAGCAAATTTACACTGTTACACAGGCTGTACACACACTACTTTACATTGTAGCAAAGTATCATTTCTTCAGTGTTGTCACATGAAAAGATATAATAAAATATTTACAAAAATGTGAGGGGTGTACTCACTTTTGTGAGATACTATATATATATATATATATATATATATATATATATATCAGATTATTAAAACAGTCTCTGCAGAGATAATGTAAGTCTGCTGAAATGACATTCAAAAAAACCTGCTTTATAATGTCATAACTATATATAGGGGCCTATTTATGAAAGGCCTGTCGGACATGATCCGACATTGCGGATCATGTCCAACAGACCACGCTGAATGCGGAGAGCAATACGCTCTCCACATTCAGCATTGCACCAGCAGCTCTTGTGAACTGCTGGTGCAACGCCACCCCCTGCATATTCGCAGTCAATTGGCTGCTAGCAGGGGGGTGTCAATCAACCCAATCTTATTCGATTGGGTTGAATTGCGGCGATGTCTGTCCGCCTTCTCAGAGCAGACGGACAGGTTATGGAGCAGCGGTCTTTAGACCGCTGCTTCATAACTGGTGTTTCTGGCGAGCCTCAAGGCTCGCCAGAAACACAGGACTTCAAGCTCCTTATGGAGCTTGATAGATAGGCCCCATAGTATTAATGTACTGTAATTAGAGAACGCCATTTTAAATTTGTATTCCTACAGAAACTCTCTCTCATAATTAATCATAAATTTAAGCAGCTGAGGTATATAAAAAAAATCCTATATGAGGAATTAATATGCAAATTGTTACAGCAAATAAGCCTTTTGGAATATATAAACTCATTATACAATCTAAGGCAGTTTAATCAGCTTGCTGCATGAAAATAAACCAAGTTGAGGTTATACAGGATTGGCAAACCTGCATGAGACACCAACTGGAGTCAAAGTGCCCTTTAGTGGGTTAAAGGGGGGTTACATTTGCTGCTCAACACACAAAACTGGACAGCTGGAGGATACAATATTAAAAGCAAATCTTTGTGTAAAACTTGGGAATACAAATATTCACACCAGTACTAGCCTACAGCACACCTCCGAACATAAAAGAGCTAAGAGAATGAAAATTAAGTAGCACAGCTCAACACTCAACTTCGTTAGCAGCTCTTGTAAGAGTTACTCACTCACTTTCAGAGTATAGAAGAGGTTAACACCAAACAAACAGAGAAACGGTGAGCTCTGTACAAATTCATGGGACACATGAGAGTGGGGATGACGTCACACGTCCTGTAGATGTAGTATATTTATTGACCTGTGGGGGGTGCTCAAAGCAATACATAGGGAACACTAAAAGACCCCTCAAAGATAGATTTTTGGAACATGTAAGATCGGTAGATGATCTTGAATCTGACACAGCTATAGTGAGAAATTTCAGAGAATTTCATAATTTTTACTCTAACCTATTAACTGTGCAAGGCATTGACCATGTTCCAGTCTGGAAAAGGGGTGGAGATAGAGAAAATAAATTGAATTTGAGAGAAGTATTTTGGCTCTTCACACTTAATACCTCTATACCTCAGGGTCGAACCTTGAGAAAGGACATTGGCCTATATGTTTAAAACATTTCATGCATTAGTGAGAATGACTCTATGAATTATATAAACTATGAAATATTAAAATGTATATGTATAAAATAAGTTTCACTAATGCGTTGCCTGTTTTCCATGTATAATGTATCAAAGTTAGTATGTTTTTAATCAAAATAAATCATGGAGAGGACTTAAAGTGAAGGTAAACTTTGATGAATGAAAGACCATTTTTTTTTTTTAAAATACTATTAAAAACAGGGGCACTTTTATTTATCAAAGTTTAGAAAGCAGCCGTTTTGATTAAAATTTTTTCACAGCCAGAGCAGCTTCCCCCACCCGGAGATCCTCTCTTCACACGTCATCAATGACTAATCCAGCTTCCTCCAATCACGGCATGGCCTCAGGCAATGACTACCCTGGGGGGAAAGCCGTGATTGGAGGAAGTCATTGATGACGTGTGAAGAGAGGATCTCCGGGTGGTGGAAGCTGCTCTGGCTGTGCAAAGAAGAGAGGTAAGTTGTTAATCAAAACGGCTGCTTTGTAAACTTTGATGAATGAAAGTGCCCCTGTTTTTAATAGTGTTTTTAAAAAACGGGCTTTCATTCATCAAAGTTTACCTTCACTAAATAAATGTAACATTGTAGCTTTAAGAGAGTGAGCCTATTTAGCTGGAGGAAGCTGTAGCTCCTATGAGCAGTGAACAAGTGCTTATGAGCACAAAACATGTCTGCATAGGAGCCCAGCTATCCTCTCTATGTCTGTCTTTGCGGTTCTGTGAGCTGTATACTTTATATGCTTTTACAGAATTGGAATACATTTTGAAAGTTTTATTTTATCATTACAGTGTGGAGTGTGCTTGGGACTTATTTGTATTTATAGAAAGGGTTAAACTTGCCAGAATAAAACACCAAAAGGCCTGAAGCAGAGAGGGAAAAGGTTGTCTAACAGAGGGAGCAGGACTTATCGCCATAACAATATGCAGGCCCAAAGTCTGCTTTTCAAATAAAGATATCAAGGGAACAGAAAAATTGATAATAGAAGTAAATTAGAAAGTTGCTTAAAACGGCATGCTCTATCTGAATCATGAAAGAAAAAATGCGGGTTTCCCCTTTGTATAAACAGATCCGGAATGTTAACGATATTTTAGATGGAGTTTAATGCATTAGTTGTAAAGAAGATGCGCTGTAATTTACTTTTGAATGTAGCGCTAACATTTAAATACCCGCGCTCCGGCTGCCCACTTCAAAAGTAATTTTTTTTGTATGCTAATGGTTTGAATTGTTTTTCAATTAGTGCTCTAGCCATACGGCACTCACACAATTTTTTTTTTGTATCTAGAGCACCGATTGAAGAAGCCACTAGCTCACAAAATAAAAATAAAAAAGTAAGTTGAAGCCTATCTTCATTACAGCTGATGAATTAAACCCCATCTAAAATATAGCAATCATGCCTGATCTGTTTATACAAAGGGAAAAGTTTACCATCACTTTAAGCATTACTATGTACTTTCATTATTAAGTGGCTGCTATTCCTGTAATTTCCTGCAGTTATCCTGAGAATGTCTGTGTATACAACAATGCTACAAAAAGTCTCACATGTCACCCGTCTCAAAACTTATCATTAAATTGGGCATATTACAATGCTACAGTGAGTTTCACATGAATAACCCCCCAGAGGGAAAAGAGACCAGAAATCACGTCACCACTCAAATGGCATTTCAGAGCAATGAAGAACAGGAACACAAATTATATCAGGATTTTTCAAGGGGTCTCATGCTCATACACACACTTTTTTATTATTATGGCAAATCAATTTCTGCTGTACAGGCATAAACGTGATCATCTTTTGGTCTGTGAAAAAAAAAAAATAGTCTTTTACAAAATGCAAAAAATTGATAAAATATTCTATATACTATATACTAAACTATATATATACTAGTACTCCAGAGGCAGAACTTTTTTTCATTTTCTGCAATGAGATTTTTTTTAGTGAAAATTTTTCTGCAGTGTCTCTGAGGAGCCGGTGTTGCTGCGTTCTTTGCCCTTATTCAGTGTGCATGAGGACAGGTTCATGTACAGCCTCGCTGATGTCGGCTGTACGTTCCCACAGTGTCAGTCTGCCTGGGAACTTGCTCTACTGTACTGCTGGGGTCTATATGCTTATTTTGGAGGGGCTGCTGCTCCATGCTTATACTGCTGATGTATACTATATGCTTCCTAAAGGAGGGCACTTAGAAATGAGTCTCAATATATATATATATATATATATATCATAACAAAGAAGTTTACGCTGTATAAGAGGGTGACACTGAAAATGTAACAGTTGTCAACATAAAGTCTAGGTACCAATATTACAGTGTTAGACAATATCACATTAAGGTAACGCACTCCATACGAGTCAGATGCTGAAAATCACAGGCAAAACAAGCAGCAAAAAATTAAGTTCATACCTTGGTGTCCTTTGGAGTAAGCCAAAACAGAAGTACGAGGTAACTAGTAGCTTGTCCTCCAATGCATAAGCCGTGTCAGCGGCGGTTGCGAAGCTCCACAAAAGTGTGCGGAAAGACGCCCAGCTTGAAACTTGGTGCTTCACTCGGATAGATCCGGTGATCACAGGTGAGAACGTTTGCTGCATAGTTCCTCTGTAGCACTTTGCGGAAAACAGTGGGAATATCCAAAGCTCCTGTAAACAATAATTATGGAAACAAAAGTCCACAATCTGCAAGATGAAAAGAATGCAATTTATTGTGCAAGTGAAGATAAATCATACATGGCGACACAAAACCAAAGAGACATCCTACGCGTTCCGTGTCTGACGAAGTGCCTTACAGGCATGAAACGCGTAGGATGTCTCTTTGGTTTTGTGTCGCCATGTATGATTATCTTCACTTGCACAATAAATTGTAATCTTTTCACCTTGACATGTATTAACACATACATACACATTAACACCCATACATACATACATACAAACATACATAACTATACCGACATACATATTAACACACACACATTAACATAAACACATAAACATATACATATTAACACACATTTATTAAAAAACTAAATCTGTCTCCTAAGTATATTGGTTGGGTCCTTGACTCCTAGAATAAATTTGTTAAGCCCTTACTTACCTTTTCTGCAATGTGCTGTTACCCAGTACCACACTGGAGGAGTTCAGGAAGGGGGAGGAAATTGAAAAGAGAGGAACGTAGTAAATATTTACACTTAGATAGAACGGAACAGTGACACCTGCAGGTAGAAATTAAAAATGCAGGCATTTTTTTTTTTTAACTGCCACGGCTAGTCTTTCTGCAGACATAGCACAGTTTCTGTGATGAGATAGTACATCACACAGTGTTCTGCCTTGGGGCTAGTTACATGACTATAATACCTACCCTCCCCATAAGTACACTTAATATGACCCAGCCACCCACAAAAAAAACGGATCTTTTCCAGATAAGCCCCGCCAAAAAGTTAAGCCCCGCCACCCAAAAAACATTTTAAAAAAACAGGATATGAAACTTGTAATATCTGGAAAAGATCCAAGACTTTTAAATCAGCCGCTTGCTGTAATGTGGTATGAGAGAAACTGCACGCTTTAGGCAAATTATCCAAAAACGGTTATGCTTGTACACAAGTAGAACAGAAAATAATCTACAAGTTTACCCTTTGTTTTACAAGAAGTTGTAATATCTGGAAAAGATCCAAGACTTTTAAATCAGCCGCTTGCTGTAATGTGGTATGAGAGAAACTGCACGCTTTAGGCAAATTATCCAAAAACGGTTATGCTTGTACACAAGTAGAACAGAAAATAATCTACAAGTTTACCCTTTGTTTTACAAGAACATGTATCTCAGTGACCACTGCACCAGCCTCTAACAAGTTAAATATAACTTGCAGGTTTTAGAATAAAAGATGCCACACACATACAATAAAAAAACAACTTTTTTTTTGTTCATTTTAACATTCACGCTTCTGGTGGAAGTTAAACACTCTAAAAACTTACAGCTGTCACTTTAATAAAGTTTGGTGTCTCTTACTTGCTGTGTGGTCTGTCACTCAGCACATCAGCTATCAGCCTTCCCAAACTGCTACGCACAAAAGAAAACACGCAGGTGTAAAAGAAAATAATGCATCTTGCACGCCTTACCTTTCCCAGTGTATCCCTCCCTCTGCTAGTGTATTTATTACCATAATATCCTAAACACTGCTTAGCCTCTCCTCCCATACTAAGCAGCCTCCCCTTCCTTCTTTTGTTGACTGGAACTCAGGTTGCATAGCGTGCAGAGCGTGCGTGCATTAATTGGATCTGCTGGCAAAAGTGGCGGGGCTTAACTTTTCCCGCGTGCACTTTTTGCATTACTGGCGGGGCTTATCTGGAAAAGATCCAAAAAAACAATATTTATACATGATACACCACCCTCCCTCTTGTCAAACAGCCTAAATGCCAAGAGAGTGCCCTCCCTCTTTTACAAGTATTCTCCTGCTACACTCTCTCCCTACACATTCCAACTATCATCACACACACTGCAAGGAGAAGGACAGGAAAATGTAAGAGACATGGGCAAATAAGAGGGATTAGAAGAGAGATACAGAGAATAAAAAGGAAAGAGACACAAAGTGAAAATTAGAGAGAGAGAGAGAGAGAGAGAGAGAGAGAGAGAGAGAGAGAGAGAGAGAGAGAGAGAGAGAGAGAGAGAGAGAGAGAGAGAGAAAGAAAAGTAGTCAGAGAAGAAGGAAAAACAAGGTGATAGAAAGACAGGGAAAAAGACAAATAGAGAGAACAAAAGGAGACATACAGAAAAAGAAATAGTGACAGAGTGAGAGAGAGTGACAGTGAGAGCGACTGCAAAAGAGAGAGCATTAGAGAGTGACAGCGAATGAGAGCGACATCGAGCACAAGAGAACAGTTAGTGTGAGACTGTGACACAGAGAGAGAAAGTGACAAAGAAAGTAGACATGTGCGGTTCGGTTCGATTCGGAAATTCGGAAAATTCGGAGATTCGGATCGAACCGAATCTCCGAATTAAAATAGTGCCGAATCTACCGAATAAATCCGAATAACTTCGGATTTATTTGGATTTATTCAGATTTATTCGGTAGATTCGGATGGCCATGGATTACACTAGTATTGTACAGTATATTAGGTTATATCACTCTGCTATGGGTTACACCTAATGTACAGTACATAATACTAGTCTAATCCCACCTAACACTTACCGAAATTCCGAATTTCCGAACCGAATCGAACTGAATCCAGCCGAATTTATTCGAATCCGAATGAATCCGAAACAAATCCGAACCGAATTTATTCAAATCCGAATGAATCCGAAACAAATCCGAACCGAATTGATTCAAATTTTTCCGAATTCGAATCGCTCCGAACCGAAATTAGAAAAAATCTGAATCGATCCGAACCGAACCGAATATTTTCGCCATGCACATGTCTAAAAGAAAGAGTGACAGAGAAAGAGTGACATAGCAAGAGAGTGAGCAAGAGACAGTGAGAGAGAAACAGGGAAATGGGTTTTTGGCCTTGCCATCTGTAGATATATTGAAATAAAAAGAGCAGACTCGCAAAGTGACTCATTCATATTTTAAGTGTTCCTACAAAGCACAGACAGTGCGCTCACTGAAACCAAAAACAGTTTCTGTGTCAGAACACTTCAAATAATGCCTGTGTGACCTTACTTTCCATAAACCTACAAAACCTGCCTCACATTGTGAAGTGTGGCAAGACAAACATGGGAGACACCCTACTTGTAATCTGCACTTCAGAGATTGGAATATATCGCACTGCTGGTGATGTATACCAGTCAAAGTGCAAGTTACTCCCTTCCACTGAAGACCTACGTCATATTTTAGCTATACTCGCCCTTAAATGCACAGCTAACTCTCTAATACCACCTACACCTACGTCATGTCTTAGCTATACTCCCCTAGAACGCCCAGATAACTCCCACAGACCGCCTAAACCTATGTAAAGTCTGCAATCAAACTAATTAATAAAGTATACAAAAAAAAACACATTTACACAAAACCTTCGTCAGTTACAGACCTGGCACTCTCAGCAAACGAGCTACCAGCAAAAATGCTTACACACTGCTGAGCATGCCTGAAGGAAATATCACATTCCCATGTTTTTCAAACATACAAAGGTCAAAGCCATCCCTCGACCCTGATTCTCCCACCCCATATTACTGCTTCCACCAGCTTAAAAACTCCTGGAAAAAAATAGCTAGTTTTCGACCATCTAACCCGCTTCCTGTCCTTCAACTCCTTGCTTGACCCCCTGCAGTCTGACTTACGTCCCCAACACTCAACTAAGACTGCCATCACCAAGGTTACTAGCAACCTTCTGCTAATAAGAACGGCCAATACTCTATACTTATCTTACTTGACCTCTCAGCTGCCTTTGACACCATTGACCACACCCTCCTCCTACAGACTCTCAGCTCTCTTGGTCTCTGTGACACTGCCCTCTATTGGATCCACTCTTATCTCTCTAACTGGTCCTTTTCTTTTTTATATTTATATATTTATTTTTTATTGGGTTATATACAGCAAATATCAAACAAATGCAATTTTCAACAATTCAGATTAGAAGGCTGTAAATGCAAAATGTCCAGAGCTGAGAGGTAACAAAATCTCCCAACCCTTAAAAGAATCAAGCAGGCAGTCCATGTGAGGTTTAGTCCATTCATCCCTGCAAAAGTCTTTGGCAACCCTGATAATTACAATTCTAAAGAGATTGTTCATCCTTCGTTGCCTGTGCTCTTAAATACAAGACTGCTACATAAATAAAATATAACCTTCATCAGAGGTTCATATAACATAGGCCGCTGTTTTACAATACTAATAAATATAGGACCAAAACAAGAAAAACAAAAACAGAATAAGTTGCAATGTTAAATAATTGAACTTTGTGTACTCGGTTGTGAAAAGAGTTTTTCATTATATCTGAATATAATCTAACTGGTCCTTTTCTGTCTCATTTGCTGGTGACTCCTACTCTTCAATGCCACTGTCTGTTGGGAGTATCGCAAAGCTCTGTCCTGGGTCCTCTACACTAGGACAGATCATCAGCTTAGAGGTATGTTACCTCTAAGCTGATGATACTCAGATCTCTCTCTCATTTTGTCCTTTTTCATGTCAGCAACTGCTTATCTGGCATTTCTTCCTGGATTGCTCTCTTCATCCTTCCGCAACCACCTATGCAATATCTCCAAAACTCGTCCGTTTCTGAGCTCTGATGCCACTAAGCAAATAGACAAAAAAGTTCAGCACAGCACTCACAGTCCAATATCCAAGTGCACGTTGCAAGGATCCTGCACCGATCCCAAACAACAACAGCAAATCCAAATGACAGCAACAGCACCTTAGGTATGCATCATGATTCTATTTATTGATGAAACATCACAGATACAACGTTTCAGTCAGCAATAGACCTTAATCATGTTATACAAATGAATATTCCTAGTCACATCTTATACCCTCCTCTAGGGGAGGGACCAATTACCTGTCCAGGTGGTAGAACATTTTTCATATATTCACAAAACCTAAGCACCCCCTCTAGTGGACACAGGAATAGACTTCTTCTTAACCCATTATGACCTGAAAAACACACATCAACAGTTATAAAGTGTTAATATAAATTCTAAAAAACCTTACTTGTACAAAAACAATTTCATATCAAAGTAATCACAATAGTAATAATATACCCAATCAGACATAGAAAACCACATTAGTAAAAATATCTCATACCAATATTTAATCATATCATATTTATAAGGTGACATTCCAGTCAATCTCCTTATTCATCCCCACTGGGACCAGGGACTGTAAAAATTCAAAATGTTTCCCTAGATTTTAGAATCTTAAGTCTATCACCCCCTCGTCTAGGTTTCCTAACATGTTCGATAACCTGAAATCTGAGCTGTGATATAGAATGGCCTGCTTGCAAAAAATGACTGGATACAGGAGCATCCAAATTTTTCCGTTGAATATTGGACTTATGTTCATTCATCCGGTCTCTGGCTCTACGTGTCGATTCCCCAATGTAAATCTTTGAGCAAGGACACTTGATCAAATATATAATAAACTCAGTATTACAGGTGTAGAAGCCAGAGATCTCAAATTTCTTTCCAGTAAGCGGATGAGCAAAAGAGCCCCCCCTTAATCATATTATTGCAGTTGCAGCAGCCCAAACATGGGAAATTTCCCAACCTAGGAGTGGAAATAAAAGTTTGTCTCAGCCCCTTCTCAGGACCCAAATCAGCTTTCACTAATGTGTCTCTTAGATTTCTACTCCTTTTATAAGCTGACATAGGGGGCTCCTCAAATTCTTTTATGTTGGGATTAAGATCTTTTATGATATACCAATGTTTCCTAATAATTTTGTTCACTTTACTACTTAAGGAATTATACTCAGTTACAAAAATCAATCTGTTTCTATTTTTCTCTTCAGCCTTAACTCTTGTTCTAGTCCCTTTAAGGATAGATTCCTTAGAGGTCATCTCCATTTCTTTAATTTGTTGTTCAATTAGTGGCTTAGGGAAACCTCTCTCCAGAAAACAGTTCCCCATCTCTTGCAACCTAGTTTTTTCCAATAGCCTCATCTGATACTATTCTCTTAACACGAAGGAGCTGACTCCTTGGTAAACTTTTAATAAGTGAGGGCAAGTGTGCACTCTCATACCTTAATACACTATTTCTGTCACTTTCTTTCTTATATAAATCTGTCTCCAGATGTCTACCATTTTTGATGACAGTGGTATCTAAGAAGGCTACAGATTCCTCACTATATGTAAGTTTAAATTTAATGTGTTGTGTAGAGACATTCAAATCGGCCACAAAATCCAACAGGGAGTCGATGTCGCCCCCCCCCCCCCATATGCCAAAGACATCATCTATATATCTAAACCAGCATAATCCATGTTGTTGGAACCTATAGTTGGTATAAACAAACCTCTCTTCATAGATTTTCATGAATATATTGGCATACGTGGGGGCGACATTCGACCCCATGGCGGTACCCTGACGCTGTATATAAAACTGATCCTGAAAAAGGAAATAGTTACAATAAAGGATGAGTTGTAACAACTCCATTACAAATTCACATTCAATATCTGATACTATACAACTAGATCTAATAGCCTGTCTTGTGGTATCAAGACCACTATTATGTGTAATAGATGTATATAGGCTATTCACATCAAGTGTATAGAGAATGAACTTGTCACTTTGTAAAACAATATCACCAAGCTTATTAAAAAAATCCCCAGTATCCTTAATATAAGACAGAGATCCAGTAACAAGAGGTTTCAATAGTCTATCCAAATATATTGACACATTAGTGAGAATAGAATTAGTACTAATACACAATAGGGCGGCCTGGTGGAGTCTCATAATTCTTGTGTATTTTAGGCAATGTGTAAAATACAGGTATGGAAAAAGTACTCTGAACCAAAAATTTCTGGTCTTTCTCAGAAATTAACCCATTACACATTGCCTTAGAAATACATTTATCAGGTTCTTTCCTCACCTCAAGAGAGGGATCTCTCTCTAATGGTAAATATACATACAAATAAAAACAGATTGATTTTTGTAACTGAGTATAATTCCCTAAGTAGTAAAGTGAACAAAATTATTAGGAAACATTGGTCTATAATAAAAGATCATAATCACAACATAAAAGAATTTGAGGAGCCCCCTATGTCAGCTTATAAAAGGAGTAGAAATCTAAGAGACACATTAGTGAAAGCTGATTTGGGTCCTGAGAAGGGGCTGAGACAAACTTTTATTTCCACTCCTAGGTTGGGAAATTTCCCATGTTTGGGCTGCTGCAACTGCAGTAATATGATTAAGGGGGACTCTTTTGCACATCCGCTTACTGGAAAGAAATTTAAAATCTCTGGCTTCTACATCTGTAATACTGAGTTTATTATATATATATGATCAAGTGTCCTTGCTCAAAGATTTACATTGGGGAATCGACACGTAGAGCCAGAGACCAGATGAATGAACATAAGTCCAATATTCTACGGAAAATTTGGATGCTTCAGTATCCAGTCATTTTTTGCAGGCGGGCCATTCTATATCACAGCTCAGATTTCAGGTTATCGAATATGTTAGGAAACCTAGACGAGCGGGTGATAGACTTAAGATTCTAAAATCTAGGGAAACATTTTGGATTTATACTTTACAGTCCTTGGTCCCAGTGGGGATGAATAAGGAGATTGACTGGAATGTCACCTTATAAATATGATATGATTAAATATTAGTATGAGATATTTTTACTAATGTGGTTTTCTATGTCTGATTGGGTATATTATTACTATTGTGATTACTCTGATATGAAATTGTTTTTGTACAAGTAAGGTTTTTTAGAATTTATATTAACACTTTATATAACTGTGGATGTGTGTTTTTCAGGTTATAATGGGTTAAGAAGAAGTCTATTCCAGTGTCCACTAGAGGGGGTACTTAGGTTTTGTGAATATATAAAAAATGTTTTACCACCTGGACAGGTAATTGGTCCCTCCTCTAGAGGAGGGTTTAAGATGTGACTAGGAATATTCATTTGTATAACATGATTAAGGTCTATTGCTGACCGAAACGTTGTTGTATCTGTGATGTTTCATCAATAAATAGAATCATGATGCATACCTAAGGTGCTGTTGCTGTCATTTGGATTTGCCACTATGCAAATAATCAACTCCCAGGTAATATCCGAACTTGACTACTGTAATAACCAACTAACTGGTCTTGCTATTTCCCACCTATCACCCCATCTTAAATGCCTTTCTCAGGCTAATCCACCTTTCCCACCACTCTGTTTTGCTGCCCCTCTCTGTGAGTCCTTTCACTGGCTCCCCATTCATAGTGGAATTAAATTTAAAATTCTCAACCTGACCTACAAAGCTCTGCCCCCCACCTGTCCTCACTAATCAACAAATATACTCCAGCCTGCCCCCTAAGGTCAAATGTCAACTTACTCCTTGCATCTTCTTGACAACACTAACCAAATAATCAACCTGGTAATTTCCCAACTTGACTACTGTTATAACCCACTAACTGGTCTTCCTCTTTCCCACCTCTTGCATCTTCTAGCATCACCTCCTCCCATGATAGACTGCAGGACTTCCCTCATGCAGCACTAACCCACTAGAATGTACTTCCTTGTGTTGCCCAACTTTCCCCTAATCTCTTGGATTGAGTCTAGAGCCCAAGAGAAGGGATCAAGACTAGAAATAGTGCACTTAGGCAGCACTCCCGTCCCTGATTGGAGTAAATAATAATAATAAACTCACATTCACATTCACATTCATGTGAGTTTATTATTATTATTTACTCCAATCAGGGACGGGAGTGCTGCCTAAGTGCACTATTTCTAGTCTTGATCCCTTCTCTTGGGCTCTAGACTCAATCCAAAAGTTGTTCCTGTGCACAAGCACCCCAGCTCACCACAAGCTATACTTATAAGATTGATATACACACAGACTTGAACGTGTGTACAGATGTATGCATGTGCATAGATAAATATATACGTACATAAACAGATATCAATCTAATTTAATTTGAGCAACCCTGTATTAACAGTATTGTAGTGCTAGTGCCATTCCCTCTTTTTCTCAGCTTTCCCCTAATCTCCTTTAAATGCTCCCTAAAGACATTTTTGTTCAAGGAAGCCTACCACCAAACTCATTAACAAATGACTTCAACTTACCTAATAATTGCCCTCATCTAACTCTGTACTAACATCATTCTCATCGTTGCAGTCCCCACCTCCTGTTTTTCACCCACCTAAAGTATAATTATAATAATAATAATAAAGAATACCAAGAGAACAAAGGAAGTTTGATGATAAAAGTAAATTGGAACTATCTGAATCATGAAAGTTTAATTTTGACTAGACTGTCTAGACCTTTAAAATAATATGCATAATACATGACAAAGCATATCATTTTAACATTGCAAATAAATACAATGCTACAATAAACTATTAACCATTTATTCACCCTCACCGCAACTTAAGCCTGCTACACTATTAACCTAATCTGTCCTAACCTAAACTATTAACTCCCCCACCGCAATGGAAACTACCCCTACACTACTTAACTACATAGCTAACCCCCCAGACCTCTAAGCTAACTCACCTAAATTACAAAAAATAACAAAACACGTTATTACTGAAAAAAAACACTTTAAAAAAAACAGAACAGACAACACTACCAAATCAAAAAACAAACACAGTTATGCCTATACTAAAACTAAATTCTGTTAAATAAAAAAATACCGAAAATAAAAAACCCTATACTAACTTACTCTAAAGTGATTTAGCTCTTTTCCTCCAAAAAACACAACCAAATTCTACAATAAAATGACCCACCCAAAAAAAGCCTATTTAAACACTGATAAGGGCATTTGGTAATGCATTGCCTTTAGCAATCTTAGCTTTTTTACGTTAATCTCCCCCCCCTTTCTAAAAACCTACCCCACAAAATTCCTATCCAAAAAAAGTTGCCCTGGTAAGAGTATTTTTTAGGGCATTGCCCTAAAGTTTTCAGCTCTTTTATGAGTAAAAGATAAAAAAAACCTATTCTAAAAAACAAAAACTTATCCTACAAAAATTCCTAAGCTAAAAAAAAACATATTCTAAAAAAAAGGCTGTCCTCAGAAGAGTGCATTTTGTGGGGCATTGCCCTTAAGTGATTATAGCTCTTTTGGGATAAAAAAAAAACATACTAAAAAAAACCCTAAGCTTAAAAATAAAAAAACCACACCCCAAACAAATCCGAATGCTAATCCCCAAAGTTTATACTTACCAACTTGAAAAACGGGTGTACTAATGACGGACTTCCGGGGTGGAGCTCAGAGAGTCAGGCAGGCTGGAGGCCGACTCGCTAACTGAGCATTTCCACCAAGCCGCAGTGCCATTTTCCTAGCCGGTAAAGAGGACCATTACCGAGCGGATATCGAGCTGCGATCTGGCTCCCTGGCACAGAAGTCCTCGAGTGGCATAAGGCCGATTCGCCACGGCCACAGCTTGTGTGTTGGAGACCCACCAGATCCATTCCGACGAAGGCCCCGCTGTGTCTGAATCCATCAGACAGACGCCACACTGAAGCGAGCCCAACCGCTACAGTATTGGAGATTGGTGCTCCCTACAGAGAAGAGACAACAACCTCAATTTCGGACGGTAGAGGGGAAACGGCCGCAGGGTTGATAGATCTGCAGGAGCTGTATGCTCTGTCCATGACGGCTGGCCCGTTGAAGTCTCTCTGCCCTTATGAGTACAGAGCTAGAAAATACCTTGCTGTACGGCTCCCTAGAGGAGGAGGGATAAGAGCGGGATTCGGCTCAATGCAGTGCTCATGATGAGCAGGAGATACCGGTGACCTGTCAAGGAAGAGATCCCTTTCACCAGCAGCTATACCCCCAAGTTTGTAGAGCTTT
This sequence comes from Bombina bombina, assembly GCF_027579735.1. Classification (NCBI taxonomy): domain Eukaryota; kingdom Metazoa; phylum Chordata; class Amphibia; order Anura; family Bombinatoridae; genus Bombina; species Bombina bombina. The sequence goes on along the minus strand of NC_069499.1, from coordinate 300,706,271 downwards.
TCCTCATGAATAGAGCAGCTGACGGATCCGAAGTAAGTTGTAGAGCTCTGAGGCCTCCTACAAGGGAAGACTGTAATCTGTTGGTGCTGTTTGGCTCAGTCTAGCGTGAAGCAGTGATAAGCTTGTGTCCATTAATCTGCTAGCTGTGACTGAACGCAAGATATCCAGCTCTTCCTATATGATCTCATCAAGCTGGCCTAATTTACCCCCCCAAAAAGAAAAAAAAAAGAAAAGAAGAGGTGCTTCTTTATCTATCCTGGGCTACGCAAGTATTTGGGCCAGTCTGGCCTTTTATTTTTCTATCTTTGCTGGCTGCTAAACGTAAGACACTCAGCATAAAATGAATTGACTACAGTGCATGTTTCTCCTTTTCAGTGGGACAATACCTTTTTAGACTCCTTTTGCACTGCTCTGTTGCTATGTATCTGAGTTAAAGTGTCTTTTTGAAATCATTCACAGAATGTTATTGTCCCTATAGGAGTGTATATATCACTGTAACAAAACCTATCTACAGTTTATAAATAACTTGTTCTGATCATTTCAGGTATATTGTAATTTTGGGGAGAAATTTACTGTTTTTCTAAAATTTAAGTTCAAGGTGTGAGATCTCAGCGGCCTCTGTCTGGGTTTTGTATTTTTTTGTATACCTTAATCATAAGGATAATAAGATACTGCCAATGAATGTGTCGCAGACCCATTGTCAACTGTTTTATACAGCTCTCTAATTCTATCAGATACATTGAGGTTCCTGATTTGAAATCATATGTATTTTTTTTCTATATCCCAAGTTGTAGCAGATACACTACCATCTGTGCTACTGGTGATTCTCATACTGTTAAATTAAGCCCAGATTTGATAGTTCAGTACATTTTGATAAGGCTTAGTTAATATATTGTTCCTCTGTTAAATGATTTAATCTAACATTAGCAGGCTTTAGAAACACTTAACTTACTTACTTAAAAAAAAAGAAAAAAGAAAAAAAAGGAGCACATACACTAAAAAAATGTTCTTGTTTTTTTCTATTATCATTTTCTAGTATCTATTTGATATTGTCTCTCCTGCATAGGGTGTTACACGATTTTTTTTGTTGTTTGTTTTTTGTTTGCTTTTTTTTTTGCACAATAATTTCTACCATAGAATTTTAAATTATTTACAAGGTTGTATACTTGATAGCTATCTTCACTTAATGGAAAGATTTGTCACTCAGGTGAAACAAAACTCACCCATAATGCCTGCTAAAACTAAAGAGAAAAAAAGTAAATCAATGGAGGATAGCTCAGATTCTATCTTAGAAACTCAGATTAACCCACAACTATTAATAACTCAGTTAAGTCAATTATTCATACCCCAATTTGATTTTATTAAAAAAGACCTATCAAATATTACATCTAGGCTTGAGGTAATTTCTTCAGAGGTTAAACAGTTTGCTTCAAAAATTTCCAATGCTGAATCTAGAATTTCAGATCTTGAAGATCTAGTAAATACACATGAAAGTACCTTACAAAAACAAGGAGATAAAATTTGTAATCTACAAAATCGCCTGGAGGATCTAGAAGATCGCTCCAGGCGCAATAATATTAGAATTGTTGGCTTACCCGATACCCCAGAATTTGAGGATCTGCTACATTTTATCTCAACTGTCCTCCCACAAGCATTAGGGTTTCCCCCCCCCCATCTTCTCCCTCTTTCAATAGAAAGAGCCCACCGAATAGGCCCTAGAAGGGTCAATCAAGATGGTACAGTGAGAAACAGAATCTATATATTTAAAACCCTTAGATTTCAGGACAAAGTTCAAATTCTTAAACTATTCAAGAAAATAGAAACTTTCACTCTAGCAAGTAAGAAAATCTTGCTATTTCAGGATTTCTCCAATGAAACTGCCCTTAAAAGAAAAAACATGGCTCCCTTTTGTACCCAACTGATTAATAAAGGGGAAAATGCTTGTATGCTTTATCCTGCAAGAATTATAATAATGAAGGAAGGTAATAGGATATCTCTTGGCTCTGTAGAAGAAGCGCAGAAATATTTATCTGATGGCTCCTAATGTTAATTTTAAGTTATATATTTGTTTTTTTTTGTTTTTTTTATCTCCCCCTTCTCCCCCATTCTGTTGTACCTGGGCTTCATATGTGAGCTGTTTCATCAATTACAAAAACATGTTTGAATCCAAATATCTTTATCTTAGATAATTAATCCTATAGGACATAGTTTAGTTGAAGAGTTTAAACTCCTTTCCTGGAATGTAGGAGGAATAACCTCACCAATAAAACGTAAAACAGTTATTCAAAGAATTGGGAAATTAAATCCTACTATTGCCTTTCTCCAAGAAACCCACCTTAAAGATTCTGAAATATCCAAACTTCAGTCCAAATGGGTAGGAGAAGTTATAGCCACCCCCTGTTCTTCCAGAAAAAATGGAGTGGCAATTCTAATCAACAAAAATCTCACATATAAGATTTTGAATATAGAAAGGGACCCGGAAGCCAGATTTATTTTATTACAAATCCAAATTCAAGATGTTAGATTGTTTTTATGTAATATATATGCCCCTAATAAATTTTCATCTAAATTTTGGAAACTAATCCAGTCTAAATTATTTCCCCACATTAATCAGAACGTTATAGTTGGGGGTGATTTTAATATGTCTTTATCTACTGATCTTGACAGATTTGATACTAGAAACAAAAAAGAATATGATCGACAAGCTAAGTATTTTAGATCCTTTTGCTATAGGATGAAACTTATTGATATTTGGAGAATTAAAAATCCTGATTCTCTGACTTTTACATGTGAATCCAAAACATATAAGACATTTTCGAGAATCGATTATATTTTAATATCAGAATCATTATCTATCCTCAGGCGAGTTCCCCAGGTGCATGATATTGTGATATCAGACCATGCTAGTATCTCAATTTTGTTCCCCTCCCTGACCCAAAATAAGAGTAATAATCACACGTTTTATTTTCCCAGATATCTGTATAATAATTCTAGATTTTCTATATGGCTGAGGCAAATCTGGAGAGAATACTGCGTAAATAATATAGCGTATTTCAATAAAATAGAGATCTTCTGGGAAACTGCTAAAGCAGTCATAAGAGGAGAGATAAAGGCCCATATGTGTATCATAAATAAGAAAGCTGCTGCAACAGAAACTCTCCTAGCCAATCAAGTCAAAATTGCATATAAAAGATACAATAATTTGCGCAATGATCAAAATTGGAGAAAATACATAGAAGCCAGACAGGAAAGAGATGTCTCAATAAAGCAAAAAATTCAAGAGGAAGAAATCAAAAATAATCTCTATTACAAAAGCTTCCATGGTTGTTCTGCCAAATTTTTAGCTAAACTAACCAGAAATAGAAAAAAGAAAAATTATATCCTGGCTATAAGGGCAGGGAACAAAAGATATTCAGATCCTTATGAAATTAGTAATTTCTTCCATGCTTACTATCAGCAACTATATACTGGAACAGAATCAGACACATCTCAGGAAGAAATGTTCTGGTCTAAGATTAATCCCCCGAAAATGCTAGATACAGATTTATCGATATTAAATGCTCCTATAGCTCAAGATGAAATTAGAAAAGCCATAATTAAAACTAAACTAAACAAGGCAGCAGGTCCCGACGGCTTTCCAGCTGAATTTTTCAAAATTTTATCGGAGGAGATATTAGAGACCTTAGAAAAACTTTTTAACAGTTATTTCATTAATGATCAACCAATCTCAAAAATTGTTACTGCAGCGAATATTTCTCTAATCCTTAAAAAAGATAAAGATCCGGAAGATCCGGCGTCCTATAGACCCATATCTGTTCTTAATACAGATTATAAAATTTTAACTTCAATTATAGCTTCTAGGCTCTCGATCTCCTTCGATAAGATAATCCACCCCGATCAAACAGGCTTTCTGAGTACTAGGAACTCCTCAAAAAGTATACGTAAAGTCTTAACATGTATAGATTATATACATAATACTGATCAAGCCCAACATATACAATCAAAACAAGATACAGCCCTAATTAGTCTCGATGCCGAAAAAGCATTTGATGCAATTACGTGGAACCACCTATTTAGAGCGCTTGAGCAATTTGGTTTCAGAAATCAATTTATTCGATTTATACATAATATCTATAGAAATCCAATCTCATATCTACTAGTTAATTCTAAGGTTTCTCCATCTTTGACATTAGGTAGAGGTACTAGGCAAGGTTGCCCACTGTCGCCTTTTCTTTTTAATATAGCTCTAGAACCGTTAGCAATCTGGCTTAGGGACTCAATTAATGGCATCAGATTTGGTTCGCAAGTCTTAAAACTTCTAATCGATGAAGATGATCTATTGATATTCTTGGGAGATCCTGATCAAGAAATCCCTATGGTCCTAAATAGTCTTAATATCTTTAGCTCCTTTTCTGGCTATAAAATCAATTCAAAGAAAAGCGAGTTAATGTGGATTAAAAAGAATAGTCTTGTCAAGTTTAATTTTCCATTTAAAACATCGGAAACATTTAAATATTTAGGCATCCATATTCATGCTAATCCCAACCTTTAGTATAAGTTAAATATCCCCCCTCTTATTCAGAAAATTGAAATTGATTTAGAAAACTGGACCCCATAACCCATTTCAGTATCAGCACGTGTCAGCATTATCAAGACAATTATATTTCCCCGCTTACTATACCCATTACAGAATTTACCCCTATTTATCTCTCCGGCGGATCAACGTAAATTATATTCTATCTTTTCCAGATTTATCTGGAAAAATAAGAAACCACGTATTGCGCTTAGAAAATTAATGAATTCACGTGATTCTGCGGGACTTGCGTTACCAAATATCCAACTCTATAACATTGCTTGTCTAGCCAAAATTGCCATAGACTGGCTAGCTGACACAAATATTTTTTCTTGCTCGATCATGGAAAATTATATGCTATCCCCTTTTTCTATCAAAGCTAGTCTACACTATGCACTAAGGGATTTACCCTATAATATTAAGGGAATGATAACAATAAATAATATCATTAAAGCCTGGCAGAAATTTTGCACATTTATAGGAGTTGATTATTCTTTTCTGAATAATCGGCACAATTGATTTTTCTCCAGGTTATTCTCAGGCAGTTTTCAAGAAATGGGCTGATAAAGGACTCATCAATTTATATCAAATTTTTCATGAAGATGGCTACATTCACTCATTTGAGTCTCTTGTTACACAATTTGGCTTACCTAGACAGGATATGTTTGCCTATTTTCAGTTAAGACACTATCTCAACAATCATATCTGGGAGCCTAATCAGTGTCTGGCATGGTCTGATATCAAAAAATGTATTTTGAAATGTAAAACAGGATTATCTTCAATCTCTCTCATGTATGATATCATGCTCAATAAACAGAACTTACTCAGCCTTAATAGTATTTCTGTTTCATGGTCGCAGGATTGCCCAAATTTGGAAGATGGAGAAATAAAAGCTAGTTGCATTCTAGTAAATAAATGTTGAATTCCATCTAGTTGGAAAGAATCACATTTCAAAATTATAAATAGATCATATATAACGCCTGTAAGGTTGTCAAAAATGTATATGTCACAATCTTCTAAATGCCCTCGTTGTTCATACCCTAGGGCCGATTTATTACATATGTTTTATTTCTGCCCTAGATTAAAACAACTATGGAATAAACTTTCTTTCTGGTTAAAAAATTTTTTTTCGGTATTGATGTACTATTCAATCCAGAAAATATAATTTTTTTTAATATCCATATTATTGACTCTTCTCTGAGATTGAAAACTTTGATATCTATTATGATGTCAATTAGACATCTTATTGCAAAAAAATGGAAATCAAAATCTGTCCCTTCCTTTTCCAAGGTTATCCAGGAAATACAGAATCAAATAATCTTTGAATCTTTCCATCTTAAATCCGCTAAAGAAAAAAAAATAAAAAAATTCATCTCAGATTGGTTACCTGTAATCAAGTCCTATACGCCGCATATCCAAAAGCATATCTTGTCCCCATTTCTAAGTTCAGATAGTTTTGCAGAATTTGTATTACATAATGAATTTCCAGCCTCTTGGATCTCCTGTTATAGGGAATAGGAGCCCTATGAATACAGGTTCGGAGATAGGGGGGAGGGGGATTTCCTTTTTTTTTTTTTTTTTTTTTTGGTAAAAGGTGAAAATTAAGTTAATTTTTGCTTAGATACTAACCATGGCCTAGATTTGGAGTTTGGCGGTAGAAGGGCTGTTAACGCTCCGCGGGCTTTTTTCTGGCCGCACCATAAATTTAACTCTGGTATCGAGAGTTCAAACAAATGCTGCGTTAGGCTCCAAAAAAGGAGCGTAGAGCATTTTTACCGCAAATGCAACTCTCGATACCAGAGTTGCTTACGGACGCGGCCAGCCTCAAAAACGTGCTCGTGCACGATATCCCCATAGGAAACAATGGGGCTGTTTGAGCTGAAAAAAAACCTAACACCTGCAAAAAAGCAGCGTTCAGCTCCTAACGCAGCCCCATTGTTTCCTATGGGGAAACACTTCCTACGTCTGCACCTAACACTCTAACATGTACCCCGAGTCTAAACACCCCTAACCTTACACTTATTAACCCCTAATCTGCCGCTCCCGCTATCGCTGACCCCTATTCCGATCAGCCAATAGAATGCAAGCTCAATCTGATTGGCTGATTGGATCAGCCAATAGGATTGAACTTGATTCTGATTGGCTGATTCCATCAGCCAATCAGAATATTCCTACCTTAATTCCGATTGGCTGATAGAATCCTATCAGCCAATCGGAATTCAAGGGACGCCATCTTGGATGACGTCCCTTAAAGGAACCGTCATTCGTTGGGAGACAACGGAAGAAGAGGATGGATCCGCGTCGCCTGCTTCAAGATGGACCCGCTCCGCACCGGATGCAAGAAGATCGAAGATGCCGCTTGGAGAAGATGTTTGCCGGTCCGGATGTCCTCTTCTTGCCGGATAGGAGGAAGACTTTGGAGCCTCTTCTGGACCTCTTCAGCCACCGGATGATGGATCGCCAACCCCCGCTTGGGTTGGATGAAGATGTTGGAGCCAGGACGGATCGGTGATACCTGGATGGTGAAGACAAGGTAGGAAGATCTTCAGGGGCTTAGTGTTAGGTTTATTTAAGGGGGTTTGGGTTAGATTAGGGGTATGTGGGTGGTGGGTTGTAATGTTGGGGGGGGGTATTGTATGTGTTTTTTTTACAGGCAAAAGAGCTGAAATTCTTGGGGCATGCCCCGCAAAGGGCCCTGTTCAGGGCTGGTAAGGTAAAAGAGCTTTTAACTTTTTTAATTTAGAATAGGGTAGGGAATTTTTTATTTTGGGGGTCTTTGTTATTTTATTAGGGGGCTTAGAGTAGGTGTAATTAGTTTAAAATTGTTGTAATAATTTTCTGATGTTTGTAAATATTTTTTTATTTTTTGTAACTTAGTTCTTTTTTATTTTTTGTACTTTAGCTAGTTTATTTAATTGTATTTATTTGTAGGAATTGTGTTTAATTAATTTATTGATAGTGTAGTGTTAGGTTAATTGTAGATAATTGTAGGTAGTTTATTTAATTAATTTATTGATAGGGTAGTGTTAGGTTTAATTATATCTTAGGTTGGGATTTATTTTACAGGTAAATTTGTTATTATTTTAACTAGGTAACTATTAAATAGCTATTGTACCTGGTTAAAATAATTACAAAGTTGCCTGTAAAATAAATATTAATCCTAAAATAGCTATAATATAATTATAATTTATATTGTAGCTATATTAGGATTTATTTTACAGGTAAGTATTTAGCTTTAAATAGGAATAAGTTATTTAATAAGAGTTAATTAATTTCGTTAGATGTAAATTATATTTAAGTTAGGGGGGTGTTAGTGTTAGGGTTAGACTTAGCTTTAGGGGTTAATCCATTTATTATAGTAGCGATGCGCTCCGGTCGTCAGATTAGGGGTTAATAATTGAAGTTAGGTGTCGGCGATGTTAGGGAGGGCAGATTAGGGGTTAATACTATTTATGATAGGGTTAGTGAGACGGATTAGGGGTTAATAACTTTATTATAGTAGCGCTCAGGTCCGCTCGGCAGATTAGGGGTTAATAAGTGTAGGCAGGTGTCGGCGACGTTGAGGGGGGCAGATTAGGGGTTAATAAATATAATATAGGGGTCGGCGGTGTTAGGGGCAGCAGATTAGGGGTACATAAGGATAACGTAGGTGGCGGCGCTTTGCGGTCGGAAGATTAGGGGTTAATTATTGTAAGTAGCTGGCGGCGACGTTGTGGGGGGCAGGTTAGGGGTTAATAAATGTAATACAGGGGTCGGCGGTGTTAGGGGCAGCAGATTAGGGGTACATAAGGATAACGTAGGTGGCGGTCGGCAGATTAGGGGTTAAAAAAATTTAAATCGAGTGGCGGCGATGTGGGGGGACCTCGGTTTAGGGGTACATAGGTAGTTTATGGGTGTTAGTGTACTTTAGGGTACAGTAGTTAAGAGCTTTATGAACCGGCGTTAGCCCAGAAAGCTCTTAACTCCTGCTATTTTCCGGCGGCTGGAGTTTTGTCGTTAGAGCTCTAACGCTCACTTCAGAAACGACTCTAAATACCGGCGTTAGGAAGATCCCATTGAAAAGATAGGATACGCAATTGACGTAAGGGGATCTGCGGTATGGAAAAGTCGCGGCTAAAAAGTGAGCGTTAGACCCTTTAATCACTGACTCCAAATACCGGCGGTAGCCTAAAACCAGCGTTAGGAGCCTCTAACGCTGGTTTTCACGGCTACCGCCGAACTCTAAATCTAGGCCCAAGTAAGGGTGACAAATTTAGGCTTGTTAAGTTAAGGTATTTATGATCCAGTCTATCAAGTTAAGATGGTATTTCTGTGCTATAGATTATAATTTTGGTTAAGTTGTCACCTTGCCTGATATGGTTTATATGACTTGAATGGTGATTTCATGTTTGTTAACTTTTGTAAACTTAAGTTTAGTTACCATTTAAATATGGCTGAAAATATAAGTCTGTCAAGCTTAGGTTGTTATCTAAGCATTATAAATGGTTATTTTAAGTCAATTGCACGCTTATGACATGAATTTTCTTTATGTTTTATGTGTTATATATGTTTATTTTTTATCAATCCTGTCTTTTGCCCTGCGTGGCATATACTGTCTGAGTTATGATTTTTTTTTTTTTTTGTTTGTTGACTTATTTCAATAAATAGAAAAAGAATGTGGAAAAAAAAACACACCCCAAACAAATCCGAATGCTAATCCCCAAAGTTTATACTTACCAACTTGACTCCGGCTCCTATGTGATTGCCAACTGCATTGCTCCTATTCTTGGCGGGTCCATCTTCACAGAGGCTATGAGGTAGTCTTCATCCATCCTCCACCTGAAACGTCGTCTTATCTTTCTTTTCTTGTCATTTCTGGATCTTCCATCGCCGACTTCTTCAGTGTTGAAGAAAAAATAACATAAGGCAGCTGTTCCAAATTTAAAAGGTTATAATTGTACAATTAAACAAAATTGCATCATAATGACAACAGGTCATTATACATAGTAATACAAAGTGTGGCCCACCGCCTCAAATAAGAACAGTGTCTTTTATAGCCCATGTGCTGTGCTTCTGAACCAACCAAGGATCTTCCCAAGTAGGCAATTCAGCAGTCTTCTTTATCTGCCCCATGCAGATTTGGGTGTTGTTACTTTAGCTGAAAAGACTTATTTTTGCATGCACAGCAGAAAAGAGCTGAACTGACACAAAATGTAACTGCTTAAAAATTACTATTGTCAGCCCAATATAACACATAAGGGAAAATATACAGAATTATTTTTCCCTAACATTTCTCACCCTTTTGATAATTTTATTATCACATATATTTATCTATTACCTTGCGTTAATTATCACGCCTTTATTACTTTGTGTTTCTCATTTGATTAACTAACAGCCTTCCTACCTGGAAATGACCCCTTAGACAGACTGTATATAACTGAGTATACAGATAAGCTGCATAGACAGTGGGATGCTTAACCTCCATTCCAGATCTGCCTACATAGTTATCATTTCCTCTAAGCATTCACGCATCTTTATTGGTAACACACAAACTCAAAATATGCAATCTCTAGCTAAACAGATAACAGCAGCAGCCAGAACTGCATCCCTTCACAGGTCTAGGTCCAAATCCTGTAGTAGGCCCAAAACTGATGAGGGGCAATTGTGGGACCCCCTCGCAGAGATGAGATCTTCCACCTGTCTCCTAAAATGACTGGAAGGTCTGCAGGGGAGGCAGGTAGCTGAACTAGGTTATCAATCGGTATCTTCATCTATTTGCTGCAACGAGAAACACAAATCATTAACAATTTCCAAACAATTAGGCACATTAGAATTACTCCTATCACTACCACTATGGGTTTTAAAAGATTTGTAAGCATATTGTTAAACCAGGTTCCAATGGATCCCATCCAGGAGAATGGGTTCCATCCCTCCTTAGCTATATCTCTAGATTTTTGTTGTAACTCTTTTACTTTGTTCATGTGTGCTTCTATGGGGTCATGGGAATCCTCCACCCAGGTACAACATTCCAAACCAATAATCGTACATGTCCTCCCTTCAATGGCAAGTAGGTAATCAAAAGCCATCCTATTCTGCAGAGCCACTTTCCTAACTTGGGCTAACTCTTCATTAAGGGCATGTATAGAACTTGTAGTCTCATTAATAATCCCATCCATTATACTAGCATATTTGTTAATTCTATTTGCTAGCTAAATTCCCCAACCTGTCCAGGCAGGGAACCACATCCAGTCTTTATCTGCAGATGAGAATAATTCTTGCTTATACTTTGTTTCCCCTAGGGATGTTTCAAACACTGACATATTTGAGCATATTCTAATGGCTGGTACAACTCTTCCTATGGTACAATTACCCCATGCTCCCATGGAAAGCCATGAGTAGGCTTTATTACCACAAATGAAATAGAGTCCTTGTTTCAGGACCATTGGAATCATCTTACCATGCTTTCCCAGCCATAGTTGAAACCATCTCATATTGTTATGTAACTGAGTTTGACAGCTCCATTTATCATTGTCTGTCTGTTCAAGACAGGCACAACTAGGGGCACACAAAGCTTTTAATGTTGAACAAAAACATAAACTGTTACAATCAGCAGTTACTGTATCACATGGAGCTTCGTTAGGTTCCATATTAAATCTTAAGGTAGCATTTCTACAATCTGTTTCCCCCACATATACCTTGGGCAAACTAAATATGCGACCTCTCATGTTTGCTATGTGATTAACATACATTGGCCCTAGACACATTGTAGGTATAGAAACTATACCAGCAAGTTCTAATTATGTACCTTGATCTGAAATAGCATTATGAACAGAGTGATCTATATCTATTTGAACATCATAGCAGTAATCTGTCACATTTTAATCATTCATTGATATTGGTACACCTATTAAAGGGATTCCTTTATGATTGGCAGGAACATGAGAGCATATCCAACAGTCTGTGGCATTCAGTTGCTTGGCAGTTTGTTGGTGTAAAAGCCAGATGGAATTTGTCCATTTGTCGCCCTTCACTGGTGTATAGAGGTATAAAACACAAAGAAAGGGGCAAAGATAAAAACTGGACAGTATATGCATTTTAGTAGTTTGTTAACCCTCTTTGTCCCCAGTGGTCTCACCCTTTTGACACAGGTTTTTATCACCGGCCTGGAAGTTCACTTTCTTACAGTGAGAGGCGTGTATCCAGTTTGGTTTCCCTTCCACTTTGACTGAGGTGGGTGTGGTCAGTAACACCTGGTATGGGCCGTCAAACCGGGGCTCTAAGTGTCTCCTCACATATCTTCTTATCACCACCCAGTCTCCAGGGTGCAGGTGGTGAGTTCCAGTTATTTGTTCTGGATCTGGTAATGAAGAGAAAACTTTTCCATGCAAATTAGTCAGTTGCTCATGCAACTTAACAACATAATCAGAGAAGCATACTGCCCATGTAATTCTTGTGGAAAGAAAAGACCTGTTAGTGGTGGTCTACCAAACAAAATTTCAAATGGCGAAAGGCCATGCTTTCCCTTTGGGGTGTGTCTTACTGCAAAGAGGGCTAAAGGTAAGGCTTATACCCAAGTAAGTTTTGTCTGCACACAGATCTTAGCTATTTTATTTTTTAAAACACCATTGGCTCTCTCTACTTTCCCAGATGATTGTGGGTGGTAAGGAGTATGGAGATGCTGGTTAATCTGCAACCCTTTCATCATTTCTGCAAACACTTGCCCAGTAAAATGAGTCCATGGATCAGATTCTACTGTTTCAGGTAGACCATATCTGCACACAATTTCGGTTATTAGTTTTTTTGCTGTTACACCTGCTGTTACTTTGGCAACCGGCCAGGCCTCCACCCAAGAGGAAAACATGTCTACACACACCAAAACATACTCATACACACCACATTTAGGCAGCTGAATATAGTCTATTTGCAGTCTTTGGAATGGGTAGTCAGGTTTTACAAGGTGTTTCATCTCCACCTTTGTCAATTTACCTGGATTGTATTTAACACAAATCATGCATTTCGTGCACCATTCAGTTGCAAATTGTGAGAAACCTGGTGCAAACCAAAATTTATTAACACTTGCAATCATTCCCCCTTTGGAAACATGGCAAGGGAGATAAGATAAACTGGCTAAAACGGGATATAGCACTGTAGGTGCACATAATCTACCATCCCCATGTTTCCAAACCTCACTTTCCAGTTTGCAACCAGCGTTTTTCCACTTGCACTGAGTTAGGGAACCTGTTTGCTTTTGGAGGGTTTTTAAGACATCCATTGTCAAATTCTCCACAGTTTCAGAGGACTGTTGAAGTATCATGAGAGCTGCCTTCTTGGCTGCTTCATCTACCCTATTATTACCCATAGTGATAGGATCTATTGCTCGCTGATGTGCCTTTAATTTCATAACAGCTATAGCTCTTTTGAGAACGATGCGGTCTGCTCCAGTGTCCACCAAACACTCCACAAAATGGTATGGCATGTCAGAGAGGGTCAGGCGAACATAGGCATCACCAGGTAGTACTGTTATTTCCAGGTAGTACTGGAAGCCTAGCCTGTCAATTACTCTCTTGTCTTCCCCGTTTTGGAGCTGTGCAGTCTCTTGCAAAATGACCCGGTTTGTCACAGTTATAGCATTTGGCTTTTCTGGGTTCCCCCTTATTTGTCCCTTTAAACTGTTTCCATTGGGGTTTCCCAGGAGCACTCACTAGCATTACCCTTTGTGCTTTCTTTTCCTGTACCTCTTCTACGTTCCTTTGTATTGAGCTCGCTAAGCTCATTAGTGCTGGGACTGATTTATCTCACCAATCAGAATGGGTGGAAACCAATTTATCATGGATTTCTTTAGTCAGTCCGGACACCAATGTGGCAGTGAGCATTTTTCCCATACCTTGGTCTTCATGGTTACCTTCTGCCTCCTCCACAGCTTTCCTAGACCTAAAGTCTTCTACTGGTTCTTTAGCCTTTTGTTGGATAGTTGTCACCAGAACCTAAGACTGCGGAGGGAACACCTCCATGATTTTATGCTTGAGCTGGTCAACATTCAAATGCCCTCCGTGGGGTATTCTCTACCTCTGATGGGTTAAGTGGCAGAATAAGTTTAGTACAGATTGCAGCGGTGTCTATTTGACCAGCCACAACCCTTATTATCTGCAACAGATCTCTCCATGTGGGGTTGTAGCTGACAGTAATATTGTACAGCTCATTTACAAACCCATAAGGATTGCTCCGTGGCTTAGGGACAGACGAGAGAAATCCCTTCATTTCTCCAGGTGTCCATGGGACATGTTGGGTAACATTACGGTTTGCCTGACCGTCTGTGCCTGGGATAAATTGCTCTCTGACGGGGTAAGCAGAGGCTTGAGGTGAAAAAAGTTCCCCAGTCATTCTGCCCACCTCCTCAGAGTACACTTTGGGAGTAATTAGGAGTTCTCCCTCCACCCCACAAAATTCTTTTCCTCCCCTTTTGGCATACAGTTCTTGCCATGATGTGGTATGGGGCACTAATGTTGGGGCAGTGGCCTTAACTTACATATAAAGGGGGGTATAAAAGAGGAGATTGCAATCCTCTAGTGGGGGACACCATGGTTAGGCTAGCAGTAGTCTTTTGGTCTGGCCCCTAGGTCTACTATGGCCTCTGTATTGCCCATGGTATGCTCCACCAGAGAGACTGCAAACTGCTCTATCTGTTCTGCCTCTTCCCTATCTGAGTCTGACTGACTTCCTTCTCCTAACTGGTCTTTTTGTCCTGGCTTGGTGTCTATGGTAAAAATACCTTGGATCTGTTGCTGTCTCTGATAGGATTCTACAGTCCATCTGCTCCAAGCTGCCTTCTCATTAGGCTCTATCAATTTTTTCTTAAAATTTTTATAGAGATTCTCCCAGTGGGATAATTCAAAGGTTCCCCCTTTGGGAATCCCAATATCCATTCCCTTAGTCAGCTTGCACCATTTAGGCAGATGCCGGCTAACCCACGTGCCATATTTTTATTCATTTCCTCCTGTGGGTTAGAAGGAAATTTTGGACGTCCATTGCTTAAGGATGACCTCGTGTCACCCTTGCTAAGATCGTTGCCCATAACCTATTTATGATGGAGGGGACTCTTACCCTTCTCTCTCGACTCTTAGCAGTATTGTGGCTGTGGCTGTCAGGGAAGGTCCCACACTAAAAATCGCTGCTGGTAATCCCACCAAATTTTACACCCAGCCCAAATAATAAACAGTAGGGAGACAAACCCAAAAAGTACCTGGACTCTTATATCATTAAAGTCATAGTCAAACATGCTAGGGAGCTTACATCAACAGTTTTATATATCAGGAGAGACAAGTCTGCTACAGCTCAGGGATGCGCCCTTCAGTATAGGAGCATGCAAGCTCAAACCAGTGTGTCCAAGGTTTTCAGAAACAAAGCCAAGAGGTGATCAAAGATCAGAATTCACAATTGTTCTCTGGGAATAGCACTGTACCCAATAGCAGCAGTGGACTGAAGTTGAACTTAATCAACGATGTCCAAAGGCCAAGCACAGGGGGTACCCAGAGACTTTGTACTGACAGACCAAGGCAGGCTAGTAAGAAATTCTGCACCAACCCACACTTAACCTTCTGTTGTCCCTTTGCTGTGCAGACAATGTTAGTAACAGTTTACTTGACAAACACAGAAAGTAGAAAACATTTGTGTCTGAGGACAGTAGGGTCATTTTACTTAACACACTACTGCTCCCACTTGCTTTCTCCACAGAGGGGCGTCTTGGAGCAGTACATTCACACGCCGTAAAGGACCTCTTGCACTCCCACATTCATAACAAAAGATGTTAAAACATAAAAACAGCTGTCTTAGGTTCTTGGGAGCTTGTACTCACGACAGGACAGAGGGTTTAGGAATCAGAGGATAAGAGAGCAAATTGAGAAACAAAGGTTCTCACATGTTGGCGCCAGTGGTCTCCTGTACTCAGGTTCCAGTCCTGGTTCTGTCCACAATCGCTTTCAAACTCCCGGGTTTCGGCACCAAATTGTTGAAGAAAAAAATAACATAAGGCAGCTGTTCCAAATTTAAAAGGTTATAATTGTACAATTAAACAAAATTACATCATAATGACAACAGGTCATTCATTATACATAGTAATACAAAGTGTGGCCCACCGCCTCAAATAAGAACAGTGTCTTTTATAGCCCATGTGCTGTGCTTCTGAACCAACCAAGGATCTTCCCAAGTAGGCAATTCAGCAGTCTTCTTTATCTGCCCCATGCAGATTTGGGTGTTGTTACTTTAGCTGAAAAGACTTATTTTTGCATGCACAGCAGAAAAGAGCTGAACTGACACAAAATGTAACTGCTTAAAAATTACTATTGTCAGCCCATTATAACACATAAGGGAAAATATACAGAATTATTTTTCCCTAACATTTCTCACCCTTTTGATAATTTTATTATCACATATATTTATCTATTACCTTGCGTTTATTATCACGCCTTTATTACTTTGTGTTTCTCATTTGATTAACTAACAGCCTTCCTACCTGGAAATGACCGCTTAGACAGACTGTATATCACTGAGATAAGCTGCATAGACAGTGGGATGCTTAACCTCCATTCCAGATCTGTCTACATAGTTATCATTTCCTCTAAGCATTCACGCATCTTTATTGGTAACACACAAACTCAAAATATGCAATCTCTAGCTAAACAGATAACAGCAGCAGCCAGAACTGCATCCCTTCACAGGTCTAGGTCCAAATCCTGTTGTAGGCCCAAAACTGATGAGGTGCAATTGTGGGACCCCCTCACAGAGATGAGATCTTCCACCTGTCTCCTAAAATGACTGGAAGGTCTGCAGGGGAGGCAGATAGCTGAACTAGGTTATCAATCGGTATCTTCATCTATTTGCTGCAACGAGAAACACAAATCATTAACAATTTCCAAACAATTAGGCACATTAGAATTTCTCCTATCAATACCACTATGGGTTTTAAAAGATTTGTAAGCATATTGTTAAACCAGGTTCCAATGGATCCCATCCAGGAGAATGGGTTCCATCCCTCCTTAGCTATATCTCTAGATTTTTGTTGTAACTCTTTTACTTTGTTCATGTGTGCTTCTATGGGGTCATGGGAATCCTCCACCCAGGTACAACATTCCAAACCAATAATCGTACATGTCCCCCCTTCAATGGCAAGTAGGTAATCAAAAGCCATCCTATTCTGCAGAGCCACTTTCCTAACTTGGGCTAACTCTTCATTAAGGGCATGTATAGAACTTGTAGTCTCATTAATAATTCCATCCATTATACTAGCATATTTGTTAATTCTATTTGCTAGCTAAATTCCCCAACCTGTCCAGGCAGGGAACCACATCCAGTCTTTATCTGCAGATGAGAATAATTCTTGCTTATACTTTGTTTCCCCTAGGGATGTTTCAAACACTGAAATATTTGAGCATATTCTAATGGCTGGTACAACTCTTCCTATGGTACAATTACCCCATGCTCCCATGGAAAGCCATGAGTAGGCTTTATTACCACAAATGTAATAGAGTCCTTGTTTCAGGACCATTGGAATCATCTTACCATGCTTTCCCAGCCATAGTTGAAACCATCTCATATTGTTATGTAACTGAGTTTGACAGCTCCATTTATCATTGTCTGTCTGTTCAAGACAGGCACAACTAGGGGCACACAAAGCTTTTAATGTTGAACAAAAACATAAACTGTTACAATCAGCAGTTACTGTATCACATGGAGCTTCGTTAGGTTCCATATTAAATCTTAAGGTAGAATTTCTACAATCTGTTTCCCCCACATATACCTTGGGCAAACTAAATATGCGACCTCTCATGTTTGCTATGTGATTAACATACATTGGCCCTAGACACATTGTAGGTATAGAAACTATACCAGCAAGTTCTAATTATGTACCTTGATCTGAAATAGCATTATGAACAGAGTGATCTATATCTATTTGAACATCATAGCAGTAATCTGTCACATTTAAATCATTCATTGATATTGGTACACCTATTAAAGGGATTCCTTTATGATTGGCAGGAACATGAGAGCATATCCAACAGTCTGTGGCATTCAGTTGCTTGGCAGTTTGTTGGTGTAAAAGCCAGATGGAATTTGTCCATTTGTCGCCCTTCACTGGTGTATAGAGGTATAAAACACAAAGAAAGGGACAAAGATAAAAACTGGACAGTATATGCATTTTAGTAGTTTGTTAACCCTCTTTGTACCCAGTGGTCTCACCCTTTTGACACAGGTTTTTATCACCGGCCTGGAAGTTCACTTTCTTACAGTGAGAGGCGTGTATCCAGTTTGGTTTCCCTTCCACTTTGACTGAGGTGGGTGTGGTCAGTAACACCTGGTATGGGCCGTCAAACCGGGGCTCTAAGTGTCTCCTCACGTATCTTCTTATCACCACCCAGTCTCCAGGGTGCAGGTGGTGAGTTCCAGTTATTTGTTCTGGATCTGGTAATGAAGAGAAAACTTTTCCATGCAAATTAGTCAGTTGCTCATGCAACTTAACAACATAATCAGTTAGAGAAGCATACTGCCCATGTAATTCTTGTGGAAAGAAAAGACCTGTTAGTGGTGGTCTACCAAACAAAATTTCAAATGGCGAAAGGCCATGCTTTCCCTTTGGGGTGTGTCTTACTGCAAAGAGGGCTAAAGGTAAGGCTTGTACCCAAGTAAGTTTTGTCTGCACACAGATCTTAGCTATTTTATTTTTTAAAACACCATTGGCTCTCTCTACTTTCCCAGATGATTGTGGGTGGTAAGGAGTATGGAGATGCTGGTTAATCTGCAACCCTTTCATCATTTCTGCAAACACTTGCCCAGTAAAATGAGTCCATGGATCAGATTCTACTGTTTCAGGTAGACCATATCTGCACACAATTTCGGTTATTAGTTTTTTTGCTGTTACACCTGCTGTTACCTTGGCAACCGGCCAGGCCTCCACCCAAGAGGAAAACATGTCTACACACACCAAAACATAGATTTAGTGTGAAGTGATGCGCTTTGCTCTCCCAACTAGCCAATCTTAATATACTACCTCCTTCCTAGATAGTTCAAATATGGTATACAAATAACAATAAGGGTAGATGGTGCTAAAAAGCAATTGGGTAACTAAATAGTGGTATATAGTGAGGGATAATTCTCAAAACTCTCTTCTAAATTTAGACTATATCTAGATAGTCACAATTTTCCAACAAACTGATTCCCACTCTGCAGTTCACTCAAATCTATAACAACTTTTATTATCAGTATTTTTGAACAATTTTGCTCTAATAGACCAACTTGTACAGTAAAATTTCTTCAAGCTTTCATAATGCAAATAAATCTAAAATCATATATATTAACTGACTGTCAGCTTTAAAACATCTTAAAAAACGTTTGATAGACACAATATCTCTAAAATTCTTGCTACAGTGACTGCTTCGTTTCTATGCAGTTAGAAAATACAGCTCTAATGCTTCAAATGTAAAACATATTCACAGTGATAAATGACAGCGGTATCTCCCGCTGAGACACGCTGTGCACTGCGCGTCTCAGTCTGCTGGAAAACTTTGTGTGGTTCTTCACTTGCGCAAGCCTTACTTACCACAATCAGACTCCCATCCAAGGAATGAAGATGCAAAAGTTGCTCTGCTCTTAAGTACCAAGTACGCAGAGTTACTCCTTTCAAGTGTCTTTCTGTTACCTCTCACAGCAGCTCGCATACAATCCTTTCTACGCGTTTCACCCTTTCACTCAGGGCTTTTTCAAGATCAGAGCAGAGCAACTTTTGCATCTTCATTCCTTGGATGGGAGTCTGATTGTGGTAAGTAAGGCTTGCGCAAGTGAAGAACCACACAAAGTTTTCCAGCAGACTGAGACGCGCAGTGCACAGCGTGTCTCAGCGGGAGAAGACCAGCCGGAAGGAAAAGCCAAAAGCAGGTGAGAGTGTATATACGCCTAAAGTTTCCTGCAGACGGCAGCCAAAGAGGTGAGAAATCATCTGAACACAAAGAGGCTGAAATAGATTAAGCGTAAGGGAGCTACCTCCCATAAATCACAAGAACCAATATTTTATTATACTCTGAACTGTATAATCACCTTGTCTCAGAGCATAAAGTTTTTTAAAGAAATACACCCACACCAATTGCTAATAGAAGCAGAGACTGTAATTTGCAACTTAAAAGCACCTGCATCAATTGTCTGTGAAAACAGCATACAAAGGAAAGACTGTAGTATCTGAAGAAACGTTACAGCCTGCAGGCAAAAAAAAAAAAAAAAAAAATTTTTAAAGAGATACCGCTGTCATTTATCACTGTGAATATGTTTTACATTTGAAGCATTAGAGCTGCATTTTCTAACTGCATAGAAACGAAGCAGTCACTGTAGCAAGAATTTTAGAGATATTGTGTCTATCAAACGTTTTTTAAGATGTTTTAAAGCTGACAGTCAGTTAATATATATGATTTTAGATTTATTTGCATTATGAAAGCTTGAAGAAATTTTACTGTACAAGTTGGTCTATTAGAGCAAAATTGTTCAAAAATACTGATAATAAAAGTTGTTATAGATTTGATTGAATTACAGAGTGGGAATCAGTTTGTTGGAAAATTGTGACTATCTAGATAGTCTAAATTTAGAAGAGAGTTTTGAGAATTATCCCTCACTATTTACACACCAAAACATACTCATACACACCACATTTAGGCAGCTGAATATAGTCTATTTGCAGTCTTTGGAATGGGTAGTCAGGTTTTACAAGGTGTTTCATCTCCACCTTTGTCAATTTACCTGGATTGTATTTAACACAAATCATGCATTTCGTGCACCATTCAGTTGCAAATTGTGAGAAACCTGGTGCAAACCAAAATTTATTAACACTTGCAATCATTCCCCCTTTGGAAACATGGCAAGGGAGATAAGATAAACTGGCTAAAACGGGATATAGCACTGTAGGTGCACATAATCTACTATCCCCATGTTTCCAAACCTCACTTTCCAGTTTGCAACCAGCGTTTTTCCACTTGCACTGAGTAAGGGAACCTGTTTGCTTTTGGAGGGTTTTTAAGACATCCATTGTCAAATTATCCACAGTTTGTTGAAGTATCATGAGAGCTGCCTTCTTGGCTGCTTCATCTACCCTATTATTACCCATAGTGATAGGATCTATTGCTCGCTGATGTGCCTTTAATTTCATAACAGCTATAGCTCTTTTGAAAACGATGCGGTCTGCTCCAGTGTCCACCAAACACTCCACAAAATGGTATGGCATGTCAGAGAGGGTCAGGCAAACATAGGCATCACCAGGTAGTACTGTCATTTCCAGGTAGTACTGGAAGCCTAGCCTGTCAATTACTCTCTTGTCTTCCCTGTTTTGGAGCTGTGCAGTCTCTTGCAAAATGACCCGGTTTGTCACAGTTATAGCATTTGGCTTTTCTGGGTTCCCCCTTATTTGTCCCTTTAAACTGTTTCCATTGGGGTTTCCCAGGAGCACTCACTAGCATTACCCTTTGTGCTTTCTTTTCCTGTACCTCTTCTACGTTCCTTTGTATTGAGCTCGCTAAGCTCATTAGTGCTGGGACTGATTTATCTCACCAATCAGAATGGGCGGAAACCAATTTATCATGGATTTCTTTAGTCAGTCCGGACACCAATGTGGCAGTGAGCATTTTTCCCATACCTTGGTCTTCATGGTTACCTTCTGCCTCCTCCACAGCTTTCCTAGACCTAAAGTCTTCTACTGGTTCTTTAGCCTTTTGTTGGATAGTTGTCACCAGAACCTAAGACTGCGGAGGGAACACCTCCATGATTTTATGCTTGAGCTGGTCAACATATTCAAATGCCCTCCGTGGGGTATTCTCTACCTCTGATGGGTTAAGTGGCAGAATAAGTTTAGTACAGATTGCAGCGGTGTCTATTTGACCGGCCACAACCCTTATTATCTGCAACAGATCTCTCCATGTGGGGTTGTAGCTGACAGTAATATTGTACAGCTCATTTACAAACCCATAAGGATTGCTCCGTGGCTTAGGGACAGACGAGAGAAATCCCTTCATTTCTCCAGGTGTCCATGGGACATGTTGGGTAACATTACGGTCTGCCTGACCGTCTGTGCCTGGGATAAATTGCTCTCTGACGGGGTAAGCAGAGGCTTGAGGTGAAAAAAGTTCCCCAGTCATTCTGCCCACCTCCTCAGAGTACACTTTGGGAGTAATTAGGAGTTCTCCCTCCACCCCACAAAATTCTTTTCCTCCCCTTTTGGCATGCAGTTCTTGCCATGATGTGGTATGGGGCACTAATGTTGGGGCAGTGGCCTTAACTTACATATAAAGGGGGGTATAAAAGAGGAGATTGCAATCCTCTAGTGGGGGACACCATGGTTAGGCTAGCAGTAGTCTTTGGTCTGGCCCCTAGGTCTACTATGGCCTCTGTATTGCTCATGGTATGCTCCACCAGAGAGACTGCAAGCTGCTCTATCTGTTCTGCCTCTTCCCTATCTGAGTCTGACTGACTTCCTTCTCCTAACTGGTCTTTTTGTCCTGGCTTGGTGTCTATGGTAAAAATACCTTGGATCTGTTGCTGTCTCTGATAGGATTCTACAGTCCATCTGCTCCAAGCTGCCTTCTCATTAGGCTCTATCAATTTTTTCTTAAAATTTTTATAGAGATTCTCCCAGTGGGATAATTCATAGGTTCCCCCTTTGGGAATCACAATATCCATTCCCTTAGTCAGCTTGCACCATTTAGGCAGATGCCGGCTAACCCACGTGCCATATTTTTATTCATTTCCTCCTGTGGGTTAGAAGGAAATTTTGGACGCCCATTGCATAAGGATGACCTTGTGTCACCCTTGCTAAGATCGTTGCCCATAACCTATTTATGATGGCGGGGACTCTTACCCTTCTCTCTCGACTCTTAGCAGTATTGTGGCTGTGGCTGTCAGGGAAGGTCCCACACTAAAAATCGCTGCTGGTAATCCCACCAAATTTTACACCCAGCCCAAATAATAAACAGTAGGGAGACAAACCAAAAAAGTACCTGGACTCTTATATCATTAAAGTCATAGTCAAACATGCTAGGGAGCTTACATCAACAGTTTTATATATCAGGAGAGACAAGTCTGCTACAGCTCAGGGATGCGCCCTTCAGTATAGGAGCATGCAAGCTCAAACCAGTGTGTCCAAGGTTTTCAGAAACAAAGCCAAGAGGTGATCAAAGATCAGAATTCACAATTGTTCTCTGGGAATAGCACTGTACCCAATTCGCAATTGTTCTCTGGGAATAGCACTGTACCCAATAGCAGCAGTGGACTGAAGTTGAACTTAATCAACGATGTCCAAAGGCCGAGCACAGGGGGTACCCAGAGACTTTGTACTGACAGACCAAGGCAGACTAGTAAGAAATTCTGCATCAACCCACACTTAACCTTCTGTTGTCCCTTTGCTGTGCAGACAATGTTAGTAACAGTTTACTTGACAAACACAGAAAATAGAAAACATTTGTGTCTGAGGACAGTAGGGTCATCTTACTTAACACACTACTGTTCCCACTTGCTTTCTCCGCAGAGGGGCATCTTGGAGCAGTACATTCACACGCCGTAAAGGACCTCTTGCACTCCCACATTCATAACAAAAGATGTTAAAACATAAAAACAGCTGTCTTAGATTCTTGGGAGCTTGTACTCACGACAGGACAGAGGGTTTAGGAATCAGAGGATAAGAGAGCAAATTGAGAAACAAAGGTTCTCACATGTTGGCGCCAGTGGTCTCCTGTAATCAGATTCCAGTCCTGATTCCGTCCACAATCGCTTTCAAACTCCCGGGTTTCGGCACCAAATTGTTGAAGAAAAAAATAACATAAGGCAGCTGTTCCAAATTTAGAAGGTTATAATTGTACAATTAAACAAAATTACATCATAATGACAACAGGTCATTCATTATACATAGTAATACAAAGTGTGGCCCACCGCCTCAAATAAGAACAGTGTCTTTTATAGCCCATGTGCTGTGCTTCTGAACCAACCAAGGATCTTCCCAAGTAGGCAATTCAGCAGTCTTCTTTATCTGCCCCATGCAGATTTGGGTGTTGTTACTTTAGCTGAAAAGACTTATTTTTGCATGCACAGCAGAAAAGAGCTGAACTGACACAAAATGTAACTGCTTAAAAATTACTATTGTCAGCCCATTATAACACATAAGGGAAAATATACAGAATTAATTATTTTTCCCTAACATCAGCAATCACCGCACACTGAATTTGGAATGCAAGGTACCCCTTATATAATGGGGTACCTTTGTATTGCTATTGGCTGATTTTTGACAATCAGCCATTCGAAAAAGATTACATTTTATTGGCTGATTTTTGAAAGTCAGCTAATAGCAATGCAAGTGTACCCCAATATGAAAGGTGTACCTCACATTCAAAATGAAGTGTGCTGTGGGTGACCCCATGAAGAAGTTTTTGGCAACGAAAGATCTGAAGATGACAAGTAAAACAGATGCATTGGGTGGAAGATGGATGAAGACTGCCCCAGCGGAGCAGCAGCAGAAGATGGAAGATGAACCAGTGCCACCAGGATGAAGATAGAATCGGACCGCCACCTCCATGAAGATGGGCCCCCAAGTTGGTGAGTATAACCTTTGGAGTGGGCTTCTTTATTTTTTTTTTTTTAAACTTTTATTTATGACCAATAAAGGGTACAAAGTTACAGAATTACACAATGCTTCTTCTACCCACCGCGCAGGGTGGGCTAACAAGGCAGAAATCATAGTACAGTAAGATGTGCTTTCGTACATTGGCCTATATGCAGCTTTGAGAATTTTCGCTGGATCGACAAGTAGTCCAATGGATATAGGTTTGCACCACAATATTGTTTTTTTTTTAATATTAATAAACCTAACATAAAGTACCAACACACAAATAAACAGGGTAGGGAAAAGGGGGTTGGGGTGGGAGGAGGGAGGGAGTGAGTGCGAGGGGGAGGGGGGAGAGAAGAGGAGGGGAAAGAGGGGGGAGCTGATAAAAGTTCCATACATTGTTTTTGGAATTAAATTGAAAAAGGGGGGGGGGAGGAAGGGGGAGGAGGGGGGGAGGGGAAAGGGATAGAGACAAAGAGTAATCCTGGGCAAAGAGCCATTGTGACTCAGTTTTTTAAAACATCCAACAAAACAAACTAAACAACTATACTACTAAAGAGCAGCAACAACGGATTCAGTGAGTGCTTCTCATGTTGTCTAATGAAGATTTAATAGTAGGCAAAGATTCAAAAAGTTATGCCCCCCTCAGCAAGTCTATAGTATATGGAGTTATTACAATCTTAAAGTTTAGTTGCTCGGTTCTATGAAATAGAGAGTAAAATGTAGGGTTTATATCTGCGTTAGAGCCTTAGATCTCTTAAGGTCAGTGAGTTCATATAATGTAAGAGGAAAGCCCGTCAAATGTGCTCTATAAGACCCCCTTCAGCACTCTTGTGAGAGGTGTAAGTATGACTAAGCTTCTCTGTGGCTCACAACAGCCACCAAGCTGCGGTAACCACAGAATGAGAGAAGGAGCCTCCGGGCAGATTTTTGGGCCTGTGAATTAGTGCTGAAGCAGAGGAGGACAAAATAACTGCTTAATTACCCATTAATCAACAGCCAACAGGGCTAGGGAACTGAAACAAATTTTTATGCATTTCATATTAATTGGTTTTCAGCATGTGTTATAGGACCGTTATGGACTGAATTTTATGGCAGTATGTGTGATTCAGTCAAAGCAGGATACAATAGCCACGGTTTAAGTATACATTTAAGAGTGACACAGGATCATGAAATATACAAAGTAGTAATAAACGATAGTAGAGTCCCATGGTGGGTTAATAACAGATGTGATCAGGCCTATGCAGGAACTACTATCACCATGATGGCCAGAATATATAACCGTAGCTAAATCTCAGGAGCAAGAAATGAACTATCACATCAACAGGCAGTATAGGGTAAATTTAACGTTATGGCAGTCTTTACAATATCCCAGCATATAATGTAGCATGGTAGGCGTTATATTATTTATCAGGCCAAACGCAGATATTGTCCAGGTGGTAGCTCAAGCCAGAAAAAACAGCTGGAGTGTGATTTTCTCATTTTTAGCCTACCCCCTCTCATATTAAAAGCAAAATATGCGTTTCCTTAGCAGAGTACTAGAAAGAGTTTTTTTGGAAAGGGTTATAACAGGAATTGACCGATGCCACATCGTAACCTCGATATGTACATACTTAGGGGCTAAACCACAGCTAAGGGAGAGCTGGTTAAAATACATGGAGCATCGCCAAAAAGAAACTCCTTAAGCTAAATAATCCAAGTGAGGTTCCGCTGTACTCCACCATCCTCCAGGGAAATCCTCAATCAGCCGGCGATCCACTCTCAAGCTAACCAATGCCACTTCTAGTTGGAGTAGGAGCCGGTTGATAATGCAGCTGTAGAGCATGCAGGATGGGTGAAGCTGTGCCAGACTCCTTTGGACCCCCATCACTTAGCCAGGCACGCCATCCCAGAAGCATGGAGCAAGATTGGGTAGCCTGATATCTCAGAGGGGAGCAACTCTGTCTCGGACGTTTCGGAAGATAATGATTGTGATCCCTGGTCAGCACACCTCCACAATTAACCGCAGCTCTCCTAGATGGTCTTTGCATGAATGTGCTAGCTGTTTCTTGTGAGTCAGGAGCTGCGAATGAACCTGTTGTCTCAGAGAGCTCCGTGATATCCTCCACTCCCCGCTTCACTTCTTGTCTAGGGATTATAAGTGTCGCAGACAAATTAGCCGCCTCGTGGTGCGGCGTCTCCGGCCAAAGATGGCGCTCAGCAGATAGAAATGGGGACATGTGAGTTTGCGTCTCTGCTAGCAGTCGCTGCATGGTTGTGTCCAATTTAGTGATCGCTGGAAGCAGCAGGGCTTTCAAGGCAGATAACATGTCTTGCATTTGGCAATATTCAGTTAGGATAGCCATAGTATTAGAACGTCTGTGCAGTAGGTCTCTATCCACTTCGGAGCACCTCGAACTGGTTTTACTTTAAATGTGACTTCCGTGGGAGAGAGGATGGTAGCTTCTCTATCTGCCTTAGTTCTCGGACACGTTGCAGTGTCAAGAGATATGCAGATGGCAAGTCTTTCTTTCTCCAGGTTTCTCTGAGCTTCAGAGGAGAGCAGCCATCTTGGAACGCCACCCACTGGAAGTCCGGGCTTCTTTATTTTTAAGATTAGAATTTTTTTTTTTTTGTTTTTTTTTTTTTTATATTTTTTATTGAGGGAAAGTTTCGGCATACAGATAAACCATTAAAGTCTTACACAATAACATTCAAAGAGTAGCAATAACAAGATATGTTATACAGAGTCCATATTGAGCTACAAAATCTAAGGTTGGTTATATCAATTGTGCAACGTGAATATATAATTTATAGATGCCCATGATAACCTAAGCCTTCTCTACCAATATAAGAGGCCCCTCTTGGGCCTCGGTACATAAAAGAGAAAATAACATTGACAGAAGGCTATTTATAGTAGGAGAGCCCACTCACAGCTCTCGTTACATTTCCCTCGAATTTTGCATTTTCAATATACTGCAACTGTTAATTATAAAGAAAATATGGTAAACAGGGAGTGAACACTTGTTATATATACAAAATGGAAAGAATAGAATTAACAGTATAAGATTGTATGGATATAGCTATATATTAGACCACCTTGCAGAACTAATAGGAGAGATGAAACTAAAAATATTGACATACTGCAAGATTTTGCTAGAGAAAAAGGTAAATAAGGTGCGGTACATGCAAGAAAAACCGCGTATTTAGGCCTTCTGCTAAGGAAGGATTATTATGTGGGGTGGGGGGGTAGGAGGTGGTAATTTGCTTATGGTAAATGGATAAAACTTCTGATTATCTTCCAATTGTGCCGAATAACTGTACCTGTAGGGAAGTGCAGTTGAGCTAACTTTTGTAGCGTCAGAATTCTCCTGTAGCTGTCCAACATGCCAATCTGTGTTCATTTTACAAAGTGAATTAAACTAGGTGAGACATGCTAGTCATCCAACTATACAAATTCTCATTTTTAAAAGTAGGGTGCTGATAGTATAGTGCTCTATTTGCTAATCCTGGATATATAATAACCATAGTGCTCCTCCAGTAGGCAAGTAGGATGAGTAAAATACCAATAGCAGTACCCAATATAGTTAATGACTATTTGGTGCTAAGGGGTAAGGCATTAAACAGGCCATATGAGTTTAGAGCAAAAGAGAAATAGGTGAGTATAAAAGCAATATAAACCATTGAATAACTTTTCCCTGAGGACATAAATACCCTAACTCCCGGATGTGGGCCCACCATCCAGGATCAGAAGGTCTTATATGATTAACACCTAGGGAAAGGGAATTATAACAGCCTATGTTATGCTATAGCTTAAATTTAATGCTAGAATATGACACCCTGTCTGGCATGTCTAAAATTGTAAAGTAGGGACTTCCTCGCACCATAGTTCAACCATCAGGGCTATGTAAGAAAACTAACAGTGTATTGTATAAATGATCTCAGAATACATGCCCTGAAAACTAACAGTTATAGAAATTAGGCTCTGTGTGAAGTCTAGAAGTAACTACATATGTCAAATACCTTATTAAGCAGGATATTAAAATGTTCACTTAGACAACTACATTGGGGGTCAAAATTAGATCTAGATTAATAAATGAGCACCAGGGGATCATATGTCTAAAGGGAGAAAAAAGGAAAATGAGTGGTTGCAAACATAGGGAATTGTGTAACGTCCAGTTAGCTTATGTCTAATAAAAAAAAAAAAAAAAAAAAAAAACCCAACTAGGTACCCTCTAACACAAAACTGTAATAAACAGGCATAACACAAACAATGACCATAATATGCATTATAGAGATAAGAGAGCAGAATCAATGTGGTCTATCCTAAACTGTAATTTTTAAACTTACAAACTGGGGTAATTACGCATAGGGGACAGCAAGACAATGTATTAGTGTCCAGTATATTATGCAGCTCCTTGAAGCGCGAAACCTTCTAATGTCCATTTCATCCTGCTTCATAGTAGTTCAGAATCACATCAGAGCTAGACCATTCCCATACATGCTGCGAGAAACTCCACAGAGTGAAAGCCGGTGCTACTTTGGGCAAGGACCGCTTTGTAAGGGAGTCCCCTCTATCCGACCAATCTCTTAGATTATCTCCAGGCAGATCAGATATAATTAGGGAGTCAGCAGGTCCGTCTAGGTAGTCTGCAGGTCGTTCTGCTGTGTGAGAAGGCTTAGTAACCCGATATACCCGAGAGTCATTCAACGGCAGTTGAGGCTTTAGCTGGGATATACCTCCCGACTCATAAGGCAGGATCACCGCTGTCTTAGCCTCATGAGCTCCTCTATCTAGAGTCTGTTCCAGCCTGTGATATTTGTAGAGCAGTTCCCTCTTGTCAGCTGTGGCCATTCGTTGCGTATACGGTGTCACTGTCCCCAGGGGCTTAGTGTTAAGATCATATAGAGGTGCGTGCGCTGGAGACTGCCCCGTAGTTTGCAGTGGAGCTAACACAGAGGAGTGTTCAGACGCTGATCGGCAATATTCGAGAAAGCAAAAGATCTTGTCCATAATGCGATCCGGAGTCTCCATAGTTAAGCAGCGTGGTTAGTTTGAGGGTAGAGCGGCAGCTTTTAGGTAGTCTCGTTCCGTGCTCCAGACTTTATAAAGGCCGCAAGATGGCTGCTCCCGGGATGTGTCTGCAGTCGCAGGTACTTCAAGGTCGTGGCGGCTTAGCAAGCATGAATCTCACTAAAAAGCAGGCTACATGAGACCTCTAGGCTTTCTGGCACACAAAATTATTAAGGTTTCTAGGCGAAAATGGTCGGTAGTTTAACAAATAGTTATCTCATGAACAGAGCTGTAAAGATGTACGGCCGCTCAGCTTTAGAGTTGGCTCCTCCCCCATTTTTGTTTTTTTTAATAGGGTTTTTTTTTTAAATCCCAAAAGAAGTTATAATTACATTAGGGCAATGCCCTTTTAAGGGCAGTTTTTTTTGTTTTTTTTTAATAGGGTTTTTAAGTTTTTAGGCATTTTTGTAGGCATGCCCTACAAAACGCTCTTATCAGGACAATCTCTCTCTTTTTTTTTTTAAAGATAAGGGAAATTGTTTAACGTAAAAGAGCTATGATTGCTTTAGGGCAATGCCCTACCAGATGCCTTTAGGGGAATTTTTAGATTTGTTTTTCTTTATATAGGCTTTTTTATTTGGGGTGGGATATTTTTATTGTAGAATAGGGCTGTATTTTGGGGGGCAAAAGAGCTAAATTGCTTTAGGGCAATGGTAGTTTTTTTTTATAAAGTGAAATCTATTGCCACCATCAACGTCCATTGGGATGTATAGTAAAACATCCTTGTTAACAATGGTGTTGGCAGCTTGGAACAGATTGCCAGTGTTCTATAATTTTCCTTGACCCATAAGAATGCTGGACCTAGTCACTTCCGAAGCTGTGTTATATTCACCGCTCAGCTGTCTGACTGCAAATCCCCTCAGTGAGCATGTGCTTCATCGAGCCACAGCATCAAACATATATACGATGGGCACTGTAAGCTCTCTAGGCGGAGGCAAAAAAACATAGTGTAGATGGGGGAAAATTACAATGGCCATCGTATATATGTGGGGTTAGCAAGCAGTTCCGTTGTAGAGATTAGCTTCTGTGGTGTGTGACTTGTTCTCGACCCCATAAGAATGCTAGACCTCTGCGATTGGAATGCGGTGATGCACTGATTAATCTGGTGAAGCGCATGAGTAGTGAAGGAATTTGCGCTCCAACAGCTGATCATTAAAAGGATAGTAAACCCCAAAATTTTATTTTAGGATTCAGATAGAACATACAATTTTCCAATTTACTTCTATTATCAAATTTGCTTCATTTTCTTGTTATCCATTGCTGAAGGGACAGCATTGCACTACTGGCAGGAAGCTGTAAAACATCTAGTTATCCAATCACAAGAGACAAAAGTGTGCAGGCACCAATTAGC
Organism: Bombina bombina; assembly: GCF_027579735.1. NCBI lineage: Eukaryota > Metazoa > Chordata > Amphibia > Anura > Bombinatoridae > Bombina > Bombina bombina. Next base: position 300,675,697 of record NC_069499.1, on the reverse strand, counting down.
AGCAGCTCCCACTAGTGTATGATATGCGCGTATTCATTTTTTAACAAGGAATACTAAGAGAACGAATAGAAGTGAATTAAAAGTGTCTTAAAATTACATGCTCTATCTGAATCATGCAAGTTTAATTTTGACTTTCCTATCCCTTTAACTCTTTCCGATCAGTCATAAACAGAAAAGCTATTAACACCTTCCCATCCATAATTACTTCCTGTCAATCATAGTGTAGTAACATCCCCAGCACACAAAAAAAATGATCACTGATCATTAGCCAATATAGTTAAAATATACAGTATAGTGACAGTATCAGCTATTTCCTGTGCCTATGCTTTAATTTCCATTTAAAATGATATATATATATATATATATATATATATATATATATATATATATATATATAGTAGCAAGGATATTTGACAACCCCTGTCATCTAGGGTTTAAATGCAATAGAGGACAATCCAGTTAAAGTTTTCAAAACTTTATTTTCTTCCAAAATAGCAAGGTGACTTTAACAGCAGCATACAGTCTGTTCACAGGTAAGGCAAAACGACAAGCTTCTCTGCACAAGCTTCCAAAACAGCAAATTTCTGTCTGCTTTGTCTACAGCAATACAAATGTCCTTTACAGAATGTAACAGCAAACAGAAATCCAGCAAAACATTTAGTACATAATATTTTTCACAACACATCATATCAGGCCTCCTGTCTGGCTGAAATCTACTTAGCTAGAGAAATGCAGTTTAATTGGTAAAAATGGTAAAGTTAAATGTATTAAACTTGGTCTAATATATACTCCCTCTATCACCAAACCAGACTTTCTGTCACAATATATAGTGCTTTTTGCTGTTTGCTGCATGTTGCAGCTTTTCCTTTTAACTTGTTGAATAAATTCTGGACTTTTTAATCGAAGCTAGTGCCGGCTGTACTATATATCTTCACTTTTAACAAGCATTTCCCTATATTGCTGAGCATCTTCAGGTCCTAAGGATTAGAACTTTTGCACAGTCTTTTTTCACTGTCTTCATTGATGGAGGATTAATTACAAGAGAGAACTAGTGGAGGGATCACCATTACAGCGTGAGATCAGCATTGACTGCACTGGATAGTGCAAGGAACAGAGGAGCAACGGGAGTTATAAGTAGCTGCTGCGAAGCAACGCAAAAGGAAGAAAAAAAACCCTGAAAGGTAAGGAGGTAACGGGATTGGACAGAAGGGCGCTTCCCAACTCCTGATGTGCTGCAGCAAGCGGTGGATTGGAAGATGGGACTTTGACCCTTCGAGCCATTAAAGTAAGTTTTTCCCTTACCTTGGGGTTTACAGTTCTGCAGCCACTCCTGCACCGATTCGTTACAGCTATTTGTTTTCCAAACACATACCCCCCTACTCCTTTCCGACAAGCTCCTAGCTTTCACTTGAATACCCTTACCGGAAGACTTGCAGTTAAGAGCACAGGCACTAACTACCACTTGCTATATATATATATATATATATATAAATAAATAAATAACAATTTTAGCTGAATTTCACTACTTATGTCTGGAACCCCAACAAACATATAAAGGACAACAATTTTGTGTATAAATAGCAAGTTCGGTTGTTCTTATCTTATTGATCTCCCATTGTTCATCTGGAATCCCAGTTAACAACCTCTCTTCTACAAAAACATAAAATTATGCTTATCAGATAATTTAATTTCCTTCTGTGTAAGGAGAGTCCACAGCTTCATTCGTTACTGTTGGGAAATACTGAACCTGCCCACCAGGAGGAGGCAAAGTCACCCCAGCCAATGGCTTAAATACCTCTACCACTTCCCCCATTCATTCTGCCGAGGGAACAAGGAACAGTAGGAGAAATATCAGGGTATAAAAGATGTCAGAAGAAAAATATAATTTAGAGGGCCGTCCATCGGAGAACATGGGCGGGGGCCGTGGACTCTCCTTATACAGAAGGAAATGAAATTATCTGGTAAGCATAATTTAGGTTTTCCTTCTTAATATAAGGAGAGTCCACGGCTTCATTCCTTACTGTTGGGTAACTTATACCCAAGCTCTAAAGGACACTGAATGAAAATGGGAGGTACAAAAAGAGAGGCGGACCCCAAATCTGAGGGCACCACAAGCCTGCAAAACCTTTCTCCTGAAGAAAAAACATCAAACTTGTAACATTTTTAAAAAGTATGTAAGGAAGACCAGGTAGCCACCTTACAAATCTGATCCATAGAGGCCTTGTTCTTAAAGGCCCAAGAGAAAGCCACTGCTTAGTAGAATGAGTCGTAATTCTCTGAGGAGGTTTATTTCCCGCTGTCTCATAAGCTAAGCAGATAACCAAAAGAATAAGGAAGTCGAAGAGACCTTCTGATCCTTACGCTTCCCAGAATAGGCAACAAACAAGGAAGAAGTTTGTCTAAATTCCTTAGTAGCCTGAAGATAGTACTTCAAGATGCGAACCATGTCCAAATTATGAAGCAAACGTTTTTTCAAAGAATAAGGATTGGGACACAAGGAAGGAACCACAATCTTTTGATTGATGTTGCGGTCTGACACGAACTTAGGAAGAAATCCTAACTTAGTACGTAGGACAGCCTTATCAGAATGGAATACCAGATAAGGAGGCTCACATTGCAAAGCGGCAATCTCAGAAACTCTGCGTGCAGAAGCAATAGTCAGTAGAAAAAGAACCTTTCAGGACAACAACTTAATGTCAATTTCTTGCATAGGCTCAAACGGAGCCTGTTGCAAAACCTTAAGAACAAGATTTAGACTCCAAGGAGGAGCCTTAGATCTAAACACATGTCTGATTCTAATCAGAGCCTTAACAAAAGGACTGTACATCTGGAAGATCCAAGAGCCTCTTGTGCAGTAAAACAGACAGGGTCGGAATCTGTCCCCTCAGGGAACTGGCAGAAAGACCCTTCTCCAGTCCATCCTGGAGAAACAATAGGATCCTGGCAACCTCAACTTTATGCCAGGGGAATCCACACTCTTCACACCAGAATAAGTAGGCTCTTCACACCTTATGATAGATGCGACGAGTAATCGGATTACGAGCATGTATGATAGTATCAATAACTCTCTCAGAAAAACCTCTCTTGGCTAGGACTAAGCGTTCAATCAGCCTCAGAGAATCTAGATTTTGATGAACAAAAAGGACCTTGTTCCAGCAGATCCCTGCGACAAGGTAACTTCCATGGAGGAGAAGATGACATCCCCACCAGATCCTCGAACCACATCCTTCACGGCCATGATGGAGCTATCAGTATCACTGATGCCTGCTCCTGCTTAATGTGGGCCACTACATGAGGAAGGAGCGGTAACGGGGGGAAAAGGTAAATTAGATTGAACCTCCAAGGCACTGCTAATGCATCTATTAGCTCCGCCTGAGGATCCCTGGACCTCGACCCATATCTAGGTAGCTTGGCATTGAGACGGGATGCCATGAGATCTATCTCCGACGTCCCCCACCTGTAGCATATCTCCGCAAACACTTCGGGATGGAGAGACCATTCCCCCGGATGAAAGGATTGTCTGCTGAGAAATTCTGCTTCCCAGTTGTCCACACCCGGAATGTGGATCGCTGACAGCGAACAGCTGTAGGCCTCCGCCCACTCTAGAATCCGAGATACTTTCCTAATTGCTAGGGAGCTTCTCGCCCCCCCCCCCCCTGATGGTTGATGTAAGCCACCGAGGTTATATTATCTGATTGGAATCTGATAAACCACGACGAACCAAGAAGAGGCCAAGCCTTCAGAGCATTGAAGATTGCCCGAAGTTCCAGAATGTTGATCGGGAGGGAGAGTTCCTCCTGAGACCACAGGCCCTGTGCCTTCTTGGCACCCCAAACAGCTCCCTATCCTGATAGACTTGCGTCCGTAGTCACAATCTCCCAGGATGGTCTTAGAAAGGATGTCCCTCGGGACAGATGATCTGGATAGAGCCACCAAGACAGCGATTCTCTCGACCGGTTGTCCAGAGAAATCTGTTGGACACATCTGAATGATCGCCGTTCCACTGCCTCAGCATGCACAGTTGTAACGGTCTGAGACGGAACCTGGCAAAGGGAATGATGTCCATGCTGGACACCATGAGACCAATTACCTCCATACACTGAGCCACAGATGGCCTTAAAGAGGACCGAAGGGCAAGACATGCCTAAGCTAGCCTGCAACATCTCTGGTCTGATAGGAATATCCTCATGGATATGGAGTCTATTACAGTACCCAGGAATTCTACCCTGGTGCTTGGAATAAGATAATTATTTTCTAAGTTTATCTTCCATCCATGAGATCGAAGAAGTGAAGAGATACCGAATGGTCCTCCGCCAGACGAAAAAAGATGGAGCTTGTACCAGAAAATCGTCCAAGTAGGGAGCTACTGCTATACCCGGGTTCAGGCAACGGCTAGAAGAGCCCCTAGAACCTTCGTAAAAATCCTTTCAGCAGTAGCTAGATCAAACGGAAGTGCAATAAATTGGAAATGCTGGTCCAGGAACGCAAACCTTAGGAACTGGAAGTGATCCTTGTGGATTGGAACGTGAAGGTAAGCATCCTTCAGATCTATAGTGGTCATCAACTGTCCTTCCTGAACTAGGGGAAGGATAGACCTTATTGTCTTCATCTTGAACGAGGGGACATTTAGAAATTTGTTTAAGCACTTTAGGTCCAGAATTGGGCGGAAAGTTCCCTCTTTCTTTGAAACCATTAACAGGTTTGAATAGCATACCAAACCTCTTTCTGCGATAGGAACCGGGACAATGACCCCTAAGGAGGACAGATCCCGCACGCACCACTGGCTTGGAAGACAGGCTTGAGGGGAGAAATCTGCCCTTGGGTGGATGAGATTTAAAACCTATCATCTTGTATCCCTGAGCTATGACCTCCAGGACCCATGGATCCTGCACATCCCTAAACTAACAGTCTGAAAACAGCGAAAGTCTGTCCCTTACACGATCCAGCGCCGGATCGCCGTGGCCGCCCCTTCATGCCGATTTGGTCTTGGTGGGATTCTTGCTCTGCTTGGATTTATTCCAGGATTGAGACGGCTTCCAAGTACTCTTGGCCTGCTCGGGTTTAGAGGAGGACTGTTGCCGTTGGGATTTCTCAGAACGAAAGGAAATTAGAACTCTGTCCCTTAGACATGTTCTTTTTATCCTGAGGTAAACGTGAAGATGATGGAGTCCAGGCCTGGACCAAATAAAATCTTTCCCTTAAAAGGGAGGGAAATAAGTCTGGACTTAGAAGTCAAATCCGCAGACCAGGACTTCAGTCAGAGCACCCTACGAGTCTGAACTGAAAAAACAGACACTTAGCATTTAGGCGAATTATCTGCATGTTTGCATCACAGAAAAAAAATTAGCAATTAGCAATTCTCAATGCTTTAATTCTTTCCTGGATAACCATCTCAATCAATTCCGATAAGGAGTCGCACCAGTAGGCCACAGCTCCAGCAACCGAGGCAACAGACGCTGCCAGTTGAAACAAATATCCCATATGTTGAAAAAATTTTTTAGAAAAGTTTCCATCTTCTTATCCATCGGCTCTCTGAACGACGAGCTATTCTCAAGAGGAATAGTAGTATGTTTGGCCAGCATGGAGATAGCGCCATCCACCTTGGGGACAGAACCCCACAACTCCAAATGAGAGTCCGGGACCGGGAAAAATTTCTTAAAGGAAGACGAAGGGGAAAAGAAAGATCCAATTCTATCCCACTAGTTTTTAATAATGTTCACCATTTTTACAGGAACAGGAAAAGTTAACGACACTACCCTGTCCTTGTAAACTCTGTCTAATTTAGGACTCAAAGGTTAATCAGGCAGCTTGGCCTCTGGAACCTCTAATGTAGACAGGACCTCCTTTAGATGAAAATGTAAGTGGTCAATCTTAAATCTAAAGGCTGGTTCCTCCGCAGCAGGAGGCTTAGAGGTAGCAGACTCTGACCCAGAAAGTTCACCCTCTGAAGCCTCATAGTGTGACTCATCCTCGGATAATTGAAAAACAGATAAATCCAATAAAATTACTTGATGACCCCTGGGCAGGAGAGCTATGTTTAACCTTTTCACTTGTGCTTGGCAGGGCGAGGTAAAGCACTGAGGGCCTCATACACCTCCATCTTTAACTGATGTAAAATCTGATGGTAAAAGATTACCTCCAGATGAAGGATCAGGCGTGCTACGGGAAGCTGCATGTGTTGAGGGAGATGACTGATGCACCTCATGGGATGGCAAGTCCTCATAGGTGGAAGACTTAGTGGTACTAAAAGGGTTAACCTTCTTTGACATAATGTTGTTAAGGCATGTGGAACATAGTTGAGAGGGTGGGCATACCAAGGCCTCCTCACAATATAGACAGGTATTACTATTTGGAATAGAGGGAGTACCCTCAAGAATATCAGAATGCTCCATAGCTTAAAGCTATTGACAGTAGGACACAGAATAAAAACGATCTTTTTATTTCTCACAAAAACTGCACCTTTATACTCCCAATGGCTGGGGCACTCACCACCTCCTAGACCCAGACAAAACAGAGAAAAAGTGTCTAAGCTACAAGCTGTGCAGCGTTCAAAGTGAAAGTAAAAGCCTGTGTGTTCCAGCCACATAACTAACACTCTATGAGCCCAATAAAATATCACACATAAAGCAGCATAAAATCAAAGCAACACATTTGATTAATCCCCACTTTTCAATAATCCCCCTCAGGAGATATTAACCCATGATTCAATAAAGATAAAAAGAGCCACACTGTGACCCTGTCTTCTAGCGTTTTCAACATATGTAAAAATGTAAACAATCTTACCAGAATCCATGATGTGGAACAGAAACACAGCCTCTCAAATGTGACAGTCTTGTAGCATCGCTCCTGACATGGACATGAGTGAAGAAAACGAGCAGGCAGTGAAACTCGTCAACACTGATTGCTTAAAGTGAATGTAAAGTTTAAGGAATGAGTGCCCGGTTTTTAATAATCCTATTAAAAAAAAAGGGGCACTTTCATTCATCAAACTTTAAATTACACTGCTTTGTTAAAATACTTACCTTTTCTTTCTGCAAGCCGCTCCAGCGCTTCTCCAGCCTGTCACAAGCCTCTTCTTATGTCAGGAATGACGATTCCGGCATCCTTCATTCACGGCTTCCCCCCCTGGTGGAAGGCCGGAATCGTCATTTCTGACGTCGGCAGAGGCTTGCGACGGGAAGAGGAATCGCTGGAGCGGCGTGCAGAAAGAAAAGTATTTTATCAAAAGCAGTGTAATTTAAAGTTTGATGAAAGTGCCCCTGTTTTTAATAGGATTATTAAAAACCGGGCACTCATTCCTCAAACTTTACATTCACTTTAAGGAGCTGTTAGCAGGCAGTCTGGATGGGTTCGCAGAAAAACTCTCCCTGCATCTCCAGACTCTAACTTTTGGCAATGCTCTCACTGAGAGGCTGACAAGACTACTTAAAACTCCAGTCCCATATCGAAGGGCAGATACCCCTCCTAAGAAGCTACTCTGAAATCTTCTGACACTTCTCTGCCATCCTCCTGTGACGAAAGGCAAAGAATGATTGTGGGGATAGGGGAAGTGGGAGAGGTATTTAAGCCTTTGGCTGGGATGTCTTTGCCTCCTCCTGGTGGCCAGGTTCAGTATTTCCCAACAGTAAGGAATGAAGCCGTGGACTCTACTTATATTAAAGGGACATAATACTCATATGCTAAATCACTTGAAACTGATGCAGTATAACTGTAAAAAGCTGGCAGGAAAATATCACCTGAGCATCTCTATGTAAAAAAGGAAGATATTTTACCTCACAATTTCCTCAGCTCAGTAGAGTAAGTTATGTGTAAAAAGTTATACTCAGCTGTTGCTCAGCTGCAGGTAAAAAAAAATAAAAAAAAATGAAGAAATGAACAGCAGCCAATCAGCATCAACACTGCAAAGGTCATGAACTCTTTTGCTGTGATCTCATGAGATTTCACTTAACTGTCATGAGATTTCATTGTAAACTTCCTTAAGCTGAATAGGGAAATAAGATGAGAGTGCACGTAAGCTCACTCCTTCCGCTGTCCAGGGACAGACATACTGATATGCTGCTTAGAACTTCTAGAAGTCCTTTACAATGCGATGTGGGGATTTTGTGGCTACTGAGAAACTGTTGAGGTAAAATATCTTTCATTTTTACATATAGATGTTCAGGTGATATTTTCTAATTCGCTTTTTACAGCTATGCTGCATCACTTTCAAGTGTTTCAACATTTGGGTATCATAGCCCTTTAAGAAGGAAATAAATAATAGCAAATATAAATTAAAACAAAGTGTTGAGCTTCATGTGTTATCTTCTCCCACACCCAGGTCTAAATGTTTTTAGTAAAAGTACAAGGCACAAATAAGGTTCCCAGCATTCAGCGTTGCAAAAAGACAAACTCAAAATCTATGTATGTATTATAAACCAGACTCTAATCTGGATCCCAGATTCTTGTTTCATAAAAAAAAAAAAAACTCGTATTCTTCACAATCATTTTGTGTTTCTTCCCCAGATAACAAATGCTTCTACCCCACATCTGCAGTAGTAAAACAGCAGTTTCTTATTGATTTAAGCCTCCCGCCCTTCTGCTTCTTCAACTCTCTGTACCATGTGATCACTGCTGACACGTGACTGTTGTGATGTCAGCGTGTCTTTTAGAGGGATAGGAACTAGCCGCTACCGAGACAAGATGCGGTTACTCCTGGTGTTGGTGAGTAGCTAAGTGCCCCTGGTCATAGCCACTTTTGGGTGACTCAGAACACTGTACTATAGTATGGATTAAAGCGAATGCATGTTCGGTAGCCGGTAGGGGGTGTGAGCGCAACGGAGAATAGTACCTAAGAGTTACTAGAGCGGGGTTGGAAAGTTGTGTGAGCTGTAACTGTACAACTCTAAATATCGCTGTCCTACAAGCTGCTTTGCCTTATTCATTGCCACCCAAATCGTCAACATCTCCAGGGACTGTAGTTGTAGATGCCCGCTATAGATCACAAAGTAACTTGCTTTCTGTCCCCTGACTAATTGATTTACAGTACCTACAGGTTTAATACCCCAAGCTCTGTTCTTTACCAAGTTGCAGTTTTCAAGCTTCGATCTCTGCTGCTTAGGGGGTTAACGCCCTTGACCCTCAGTGCTATTGAATTGATGTTCTGATCCTGTAACTACTTCCTGCTCCACAGGGGTTGGGGGTAACAGACCTAAGACTTGGGGCTTGTTAACTGACTACTGCTTACTTATAGCCTGAATATAAATGCCACGTATTGTGACTTACAAATTGGAATCTATTCTCAAGACCAAAGGATGTAACTATCATCCTCCAAACTATTGTCTCACCATATGTTTTACTTTGGAGCACTCCAGATTTTTTTCTGAAATTCACATAGCTACTAAATATTTTAGTGATATAAAAATGAATGAAAATGGTATGTTCTAAAAGGTTTACATAGGCAATGTGTCACTGACATCTTTCTACAGTTAGAATGTTTATGCTGAAAGAAATATAACAGTGTGACTTCAGATGAAAGCTGTGACTTCAATGCATATTGGTTATTGTCTCCTGTAACTCAGAGATTGCATATCCTGCTTCCTATACTTCTGTATCTCAAACAGTATAATTGAGGACAGGGAGCTACACTCATAATGGGAAAAGCAAGTTTAGTCCATGGTGTGCACACTCTCTGACTAGTTAGTGGGCTGTGTACAAAGCTTAGTGACCTCATAATACAAAGTTGTCAAGTAGCAAGGTCCCTAGCTACTTTACCTTTTACATAGATTACCAAAAATTGTATATTTAGTATAAAGTACTAGCCACTCTATGATTCATACAACATGGCTGATTTGCTGTTAACTTTATTCTAGGTGATACAGTCTTGGCACCTCTGTCATCTATAGCACACATTATATGACATAGCTGTTGTTACATATACAATATACCACAAAGGCTAGTCTTTTTTTTTTTTTTCCACTTTAGAAGTCAGTAAAAATACTGTACCAATAAGAAATACCAAGATATTTGTAGCCATAAATAATAATAATTAAAAATTAGGAGCTGGAAGTAAAATTCTATGAGCCATGGAGTTGTCACATTCCTGGTTGCTTTTCCACATGTACTTCAGTTCAGGCAGCTTTTCAGTATGTCCTTGTAGCTTTTCTACAGTAATGTACCCAACATGTAAATTATCTTCATACTGCGTTGTATGCCAGGTAATAAATATATTTACACACACACACACATATGTGCAGCTGTGGATGTTCTGTACATTTCACATGGGATATACAATATAGGCAATAGTGCTGCTTTTTAACTTGGCCGGATATAAAATCTTGGATAACATTATCTTGCTTGAAAGGAAATGTGTTGTAATGTTCAAGTGACTAAACCAGTTGTTTAGGATTAGTGTAAGCAAAAAAAAGGAAAATTGTGTTTATATGTAGTAACAAGATGTACATGTGCTATGTAGTACAATTTTGGCATGACCCCATTTCTGCCATATGTCAGCCCTGCAATACAACAAAATTGATGTTGGAGCTAAAGGTGATAGTAAAAAAAAAAAAAAAAAACAGTGATAGTGACTTGTCTCTGTGGTATGGTAAAACTATTGTATTTTTCATCAGTTGTGTTTTTTTATTTTTTTATTCTGGATTCCCACAGTCCTTATCACAGTACCTAGTCTGGCCACAGCATACTGGATTATGTTTGTATATGCCTTGTTACCACAATGTGATTTTCTGTGATTGTTTGATAGGCAGTTAAAATGACTTACCAAGGGACATTATTAAATAATTGTTCTCATTGTGTAGAGTATTACAGCTTTTCTGTGTGCTAATTTTATGTTCCTCAACTTCTACAGTTACTTAAGCAATACAATTACAAACCTCACAACATTTGCAGCAAGGTATTAGTAACTGTTGAATGGGGAGGAGCTTAACTATTTTATGGGTGGAGCCATGTAGTGAGGGGCGGGTGGATAGAGAACAGATACTGGGTGTGTTAGCTGTCTATATTTGAAATTCTGCAAATAGGGACATAAGACTCAGAGAAACAATGCGACAGAGCTTAGAATTAGGGACTGCCCCACTTAAAGGGACACTGAACCCAAATTTTTTCTTTCATGATTCAGATAGAGCATGCAATTTTTAGCAACTTTCTAATTTACTCCTATTATCAATTTTTCTTCGTTCTCTTGCTATCTTTATTTGAAAAAGAAGGCATCTAAGCTTTTTTCTTGTTTCAGTACTCTCGACAGCACTTTTTTTTATTGGTGGATGAATATATCCACCAATCAGCAACGACAACCCAGGTTGTTCACCAAAAATGGGCCGGCATCTAAACTTACATTCTTGCATTTCAAATAAAGATACCAAGAGAATAAATAAAATTTGATAATAGGAGTAAATTAGAAAGTTGCTTAAAATGTCATGCTCTATCTGAATCACGAAAGAAAACATTTGGGTTCAGTGTCCCTTTTAAATAGGGACAGCTGGGAGGGCTGCAATTAATGTGTTAGAAAAGAGGTGAGATTTTGTAGCAGCCCCAAGACTTGTGGATGTAGAATTTTAAACAGTATTGTCACTTTCATAGTTCTTGACTCAATCAAAAGAGCCCTAAGCAGAGGTGATGGAACGAAGTAGTGTCGGCACAACCACACTATTTATGCATACCTCAGGAGTCGGACACCCGAGGGTAGCAATTGCAAGGACAGTGTCCCTATGATCCTATGCCTGTCAGTGGGGTGCCTCCATTTATGATAAACGCCATGATCGTTGCATACAAAGGGCTAGGAAATACCGCCAGGTATTATGAAAAAGAAGACTATTTCTAATATTGTACTTGCATGGCACAAATATGCAAACATACTACAAATTGACAACAGGCTATCCAAATACAGGACTATTAGTGGTAATGTGGGATTCCCTCCAAGTGCTGTGACAAGAACTTTCAATCTTTGGAAGCACAAAGGATTAATTTATTTACATTAGTTACAGGAATCAAATTTGGGGATAATTAAAGCATTCTCTGAACTTTTGTCAAGAATTTGGGTTACCAAATTCTGATTTTTTTTTTTTTTTTTGCATATCTGCAGATAAGAAATTTCTATTTTAATACGGTAACAGAGACTGATAGAGAATGGTCACTAAAAGAAATAGATGACGGAATAAGATTGTACTGAGCATGTGCAAGTATTCACAGGAGATATATAGATATATATATATATATATATATATATATATATACACACACACACACGTGTGATTGGCTGATGGCCTGTCACATGATACAGGAGGAGTGGAAATAGATATAACTAAGAATTTTCAGAAAAAAAATATACTACTCATTTGAAGTTTAGACTAAGTGTTATTGCATTGTCTTTTTATCATGCATTTGTTGATTATGCAAATGTACTGTATTTACTGGTCCTTTAACAATGGCTTCGCCCCTCCCCTTTTGTCCTAGTAAATATGTACAGTTATAAAAGTGTAAAATGTATTTTAATATAGTGAAAATATATATATATATATATATATATATATATATATATATATATATATATATATATATATATATATATTTATTTAAATAAATGTTATTTTGATAAAGTTTATTTTTTATAATTGTATTTAGTTTTTTTTTGTTTTTGTTTTGTGTGGTTTTTTTTGTTTTTTTTTAACCCTAAATTGTATTGTCTGCCCTTGGCGATAACAGGGTCAACATAATGTGTCAAAATGCCTCTAGATTAATACGATGGGTGTCTAAATTTTACATATAGATACATTTGTGTAGCAGTTTTGAAATGGGAGATCATTATGTAAAGGATAATAAAAGCTATTTTTTTTTCTTTAGTGATTCAGACAAAACGTACAATTTTAAAAAAGTTTCCAAATTACTTTTATCATCAAACCTGCTTCGTTAGTACAATATTTTTTGTTGAAGAGATACCTAGGTAGGTGTCTAGGACACTACATGGCAGGATCTCATGCTGCTGTAAATAGATAACATTCTTGAAAAACTAATGCCATATAGTGGTCCAGAAATGGACATGGTCCTGAGCTTATCACTGCTTTTCAACAGAAGATACCATGAGAATGAAGAACTATTAATAGAAATAAATTAGTTGTTTAAAATTGCATGCTGTACCTAAATCACAAAATACCTTTTTTTGTTTTATATCCCTTTAGTTTACCTTCCATGCTTCCATCTTTGTAGTATTTGGCCTATATTTGCAATAAATTACTTGGAAACATAGACATATGGGCTATTTATAAAATCAGGACAACGTAATGAATCTATTTGTAGGTATTTTTCTTTAGCTACACTAGTTTTTCAGAAATGGTTTATAACGAAATCTGCAAAAACATGACCCTCCCTCCCCCCATTTTTCATTATTAAATTCCTATTTATTGTTATTTTATATACCCACTAGAGAGGCCTGTAAAAATCGGTGTATAATATGTATGGGTGCACTTAATAAGAGAGTGGACAAATGAGGAGAAATCAACAGTGAGAAAAAAATTGCTTGTCATTTAAGTAAAGAATCTGGGGGAAACCTCAATATTTATTTAAGGGGTTAAAGTAGAGTGTCCCTTTTTAAGAACTCATTATATTAACCTTGCAGTTTCAAAATAAATATATCTCAGGGTGTGTTTGATCAGAAAGTAAGGGTGTGGTATGGCATATAAGTTCCTGCCACACAACAGCTTGATTTCAGAAGACTGTTAAAGGGATATGAAACCCAAATTTTTTCTTTTGTGATTCAAGGGAAGCACGACATTTTAAATAACTCTCCAATTTAATTCTGCCATCTAATTGTAATTTCTTCTCTAAATGGTTTTCAAACCTGTCCTCCGGCCACATTGTGAGGATATCTGAACAAGAGAACAGGTAAAATAATCAGCTGATTAGTAAACATGGTTATTTTACCTGCTCTCACCCAAGGTAAACCTGAAACTGTTATGGCGGCCCGAGGACAGGTTTGAAAACCAGTGCTTTATCTGTATCATGGAAAAAAAAAGGGTTTCATGTCCCTTTATTTTAATTGAATGGTTCTCTCCAATCGGCATATAGAACAATTAACCCCTTCAGGACGGAGGACATGCGGACAAGATCGGAAAGAAATTCTGAAGTAAACTAACTGGGGAAAAACAAAAACAATGTTGCTGTGGTCACGTGACTCCAATGCTGCTGATTGGGTTCTGAAGGACAGGCATATCCCGCTGTCAGATCTTCAGTTTACTCATTTTTCCATGCCACCCTAAGAGCGTTAAAGCCCAGCGCTGTTAGGATGGCATGGAAAGTCCTAAGGGCGTGAAGGGGTTAATATAGTTTTCTATTGCAAATATACCAAAGTATATCAGCATAGAGAATTTAGACATACAATGGTAAGATGTATTTTCAGATAGATACATTATAACTTTAAAATAATTATACCAGACAATTAAAAATTTAATTTATCAATACACCTATGGTCTTCACTGGCTTTTTAACATGCTGTATCTTTATGTAGGTTTGTAAAGACTCTAAAATTTTAAGCTGAATTCCAGAGTCTCTAGTTTAGACACTATGGCAAAGTCACGAACTCTTCATTCTTTCAGACCTAATTCCTAATGTTTGCTCTACACAGTCCCAAAAGGATGGAAATGTGAGCTGTAGCGAAATACTGGAGAGGGCTGTTAATGAATCTGCACTACTGAGTTGGCAAATCTCAGCCTTTGTGTATGTTGATTTGCTTATGTACTATGTGGGGGGAAAAAGGTTAATAAACTGTTTTACTCTTCTGTTTGTTTTACACGTGGCAATGTAATTACAGTTCCTGGTTCTTTTTAGTAGAAAAGTACACGCATTGCTTATAGGTGTGTGCGACAAGAAACGTCTGTCTGCAGTACAATGTATGGGGAGATAGGTCAAATCCTGTATGGCTTATACAGAGGAGTAGCCTGTGATTAAAGGGACATTACACTCATTTTTTTCATTGCATACATGTTTTGTAAATCTATTTATATAGCCCATAAAGTTGCATTTTTTTTTTTTTTTAAATGTATAGTTTTGCTTATTTTTAAATAACATTGCTCTGATTTTCAGACTCCTAACCAAGCCCCAAAGTTTTAGGAGAATACAGTCAGCTACCTTCTCCAGCTTGCTCCTGTTTGTGTAAAGGGTCTTTTTATATGCAAAAGAAGGGGGGAGTGTCTTATTTCCCACTTGCAGTGGGCTTTCCAGCTACCTTTTCAACAGAGCTAAACTGAGAGCTTTTAACCCCTTAAGGACAAGGCCATTTTTCAATTTCTTTCCCTTAAGGACCAGGGCTATCTTTACATTTCTGCGGTGTTTGTGTTTAGCTGTAATTTTCTTCTTACTCATTTACTGTACCCATACATATATACAGTTTTTCTCGCCATTAAATGGACTTTCTAAAGATACCATTATTTTCATCATATCCTATAATTTACTATAAAACAAATTATAAAATATGAGGAAAAAATGGAAAAACACACTTTTTCTAACTTTGACCCCAAAGTTACACATCTACAACCACCAAAAAACACCCATGCTAAATAGTTTCTAAATTTTGTCCTGAGTTTAAAAATACTCAATGTTTACATGTTCTTTGTGTTTTTGCAAGTTATAGGGCCATAAATACAAGTAGCACTTGGCTATTTCCAAACCACTTTTTTTCAAAATTAGCGCTAGTTACATTGTGACACTCATATCTTTCAGGAATCCCTGAATATATATATATATATATATATATATATATATATATATATATATATATATATATATATATATTTTTTAGAAGATATCCCAAATTATTGATCTAGGCCCATTTTGGTATATTTCATTCCACTATTTCACCGCCAAATCAGATCAAATAAAAAAAAATGTTCACTTTTTCACAAATTTTTTCCACAAACTTTAGGTTTCTCACTGAAATTATTTGCAAACAACTTGTGCAATTATGGCATAAATGGTTGTAAACACTTCTCTGGGATCCCCTTTGTTCAGAAATAGCAGACATATATGGCTTTGGCATTGCTTTTTGGCAATTAGAAGGCTGCTAAATGCCTCTGCGCACCACACGTGTATTATGCCCAGCAGTGAAGGGGTTAATTAGGGAGCATGTAGGGAGCTTCTAGGGTTAATTTTACCTTTAGTGTAGTAGACAACTCCAAGTATTGATCTAGGCCCATTTTGGTATATATCATGCCACCATTTCACCGCCAAATGCGTTCAAATGAAAAAAAAACGTAAAATTTTTAACAATTTTAGGTTTCTCACTGAAATTATTTACAAACAGCTTGTGCAATTATGGCACAAATGGTTGTAAAAGCTTCTCTGTGATCCCCTTTGTTCAGAAATAGCAGACATATATGGCTTTGGCGTTGCTTCTTGGTAATTAGAAGGCCGCTAAATGCAGCTGCGTACAACACATGTATTATGGCCAGCAGTGAAGGGGTTAATTAGGGAGATTGTAGGGAGCTTGCAGGGTTAATTTTAGCTTTAATGTAGAGATCAGCCTCCCACCTGACATATCACACCCCCTGATCCCTCCTAAACAGCTCTTTTCCCTCCCCCACCCCACAATTGTCTCCGCCATCTTAAGTACTGGCAGAAATTCTGCCAGTTATAAAATAAAAGGTATTTTTTTTTAAGCATATTTACATATGCTGATGTGTAGGATTCCCCCTCTACCTTATTGGTAGCCATCTTGGGTACTGGCAGCTGTCAGTTTTTTTTTTTTTCTGTAGTGTAGCTCCCCCACCCCCTCCCAGATCCCTTTTTAGATGCTTTTTTTTTAATAAAATATTACCCCACTCTCACTTTTTTTTTTTTTTTTTACATTTTCTGTAGTGTAGCCGTTCCCACCCGCTTCCACCCGTGCACGCGCCCCCGACAATCCCGCCCTCCTCGGCGTCATAGGGCCCATCGATGGCCGCCCACCCGCCTCCCACATAAGCTCCCACCCACCAACGATACTGGCCATTGATGTCCGGTGCAGAGAGGGCCACAGAGTGGCTCTCTCTACATCGGATGGCCAAGGGGTGTTATTGCAGGATGCCTCGATATCGAGGCATCACTGCAATAACCGGAAAGCATCTGGAAGCGATCAGGATCGCTTCCAGACGCTTTAAACCCCAATGTCGTACAGGGTACGTCGCTGGTCTTTAAAGACCAGGTTGTGTGCGACGTACCCTGTACGACATGTCGTTAAGGGATTAAGTATGTTTTTTTTAAACGGTTTTATACTGGATTTTTACATCAGTATCTGTGCATCTTATTCCTTATAGTAGTGTCTATTACATGCAGTTATATGAAAATAAGTGTATACAGTCTCTTTAAGTCACAAATCTCATACTGCTCATGCTAGAGCAGTAGCTCTAGTTGTGCATAACCCCTTCATTCTTAAATGATTATTGTATCAGAATTTTCATATCTTTCAGGAATTTGATAAACTAGTTACTGGAGTTGTAAAATAGAGTTCTCAAGAATCTCCTATGTTAACTCTTGCACAAGTCTAAAAGCTAGATTTCTTTTCTTTCTTCATTTAACTGCATTTTTTGCAGTGCCAGTGCTTTATCTGGTACATTATTACTATATATATATATATATATATATATACACACACACACCTGGCTCAATAACATTGTTAGCCTGTTCTATGGCGATTGACCACCTGGGTGCAGCTTTTTAGCCCAATAATGCCTTTCACAGAGTAGAACTTTCCTGTAGTATATCGGTCTGATCCCGCCTATTACGGTCAGTCCAGTCCCGAAATACCAGGCAATTCCTCTCTGAACAAGGAACACAGCAACCCCAGACGATCGTTTCGGCCTTCATTGGGCCTCGTCAGTGAGGTGTAGCAGTATTCCTCTAAGCACACTGAGCAAGGAGTCCACGTCTGGTTGCCCCTTTTTCCTCTTTGTGTATTTAGTCTCGCTATGGGAAAAAGGGGCAACCAGACGGGGACTCCTTGCTCAGTGTGCTTAGAGGCCGAAACGATCGTCTGGGGTTGCTGTGTTCCTTGATCAGAGAGGAATTGCCTGGTATTTCGGCGCTGGACTGATATACTACAGGAAAGTTCTACTCTGTGAAAAGCATTACTGGGCTAAAAGAAGTTGCACCCAGGTGGTAAATCACCATAGAACAGGCTAACAATGTTATTGAGCTGGTTGTTCGTTCCTGTGAGTGTATTTCTCTTTGTGTGTGTGTGTATATATATATATATATATATATATATATATATATATATATATATATATATATATATATATATATATATATATATATATATATATATATATATATATATATATATATATATATATATATATATATATATATATATATATATATGTTTCTCTATCCCATAACACTTATAAAAAATATTACATCATTTTTGGGAGTTCACCACAGTACGTCATTCAGAGAGATTGTGTTAATATAGAACCATTAGTAGGGATCTGTAATAGGCTAAACACCCACTTGTATAGGTGATTTGAGGTTTTCAGTGGGAATTTGGGCCCTGGTGATGCTGCAATGCCGTTTACATATTGTGCTTATTGCTTACTGAGAGCATCACAGATTAAAAAAAGTAACCTGCTCTCATCCAAGATAATCCTGGAAATCTGGCCTGTTAGTGTGTCCTGAGGATTGGAATTGAAAAACACTGTTCTAACAAATTAGAGCAGATACTTATGCATTAAAACGTTTCTTTAATTCTGAAATTGGTGACTCCCCACCCCTCCACCTGGACTGTGTACACTTTTGCTATCAACATGCTTTTTAATTCCTTTGAAATGATTTATCTATAGATCTTTTGCAATGCACTTCGTACTTCCATACACTGTTTAAAAATGATCTTATTCATTTTATAAAGGGATATAATATAAAAAAGCTATATCCATGAGTACCATCTGATTGATTGTGAATGCATTCTAACCTTCTTATCGAGTGCTCTGAATTCAGAGCTTAGCACAGTTATGCAATTTTTGTAATGTCTATTCATGATGAAATGATTTCACTTCTTTGTGCTAAGGGGAAACTGTCAATCTCTGCTTACCTTGTTTGCAAAGTAATTATCATTGTAGCGTTAATCAAATAGACAAACCTGATAATCTTCTTCCACAAGCTGTTCTCCTGGAGAGGTAACGATGCATATAGCAAGTCTCTTAAAGGAACATTCAAACTCAAAATCTATCACACGGATGGAAAATCAGCAAATAAACATAATACGGTTCAATTTGTATTTAGAAAAAAATGTTTATATTAAGAAGGTTTTTTTTTTTTTTATATCATGTGTATGAAATGGCAGAAGGGACATAAGCGCAAAAAGAAAACATTGCAATGTGTTATATAACATTATTGCACAGTTGCTTACATATAATTGTGTTTAAACCCTGCACTTTTAAGTTAAAATTAAGTTACTGATTTAGATAAAGCAGGCCATTTTAAACAACGTTACAATTTGCTTCTGTGATCAAATTTGCTTTGCTCTCAGTCTCTTGGTATTGTTTATTGAAAAGTAGACTGATAGGAGCTCAGGAGTGTCAACTTGTCTTTAGCAGTCTGTGGCAGCAGTGTTTGCAACAATGTACAACACTGCTATCAACATTGTTGCAAACAAAGCTAGCACGCAGCTAAAGATGTGCACGTTCCTATGCTCATTTAGGATTACCCTTTAACAAAGGGTGCAAAAAGACCTAACTTGATTATAGAAGTATATTGTAAAGTTTCTTAAAATGCGATGCTCTATCCAATCCATTTAAAGGACCAGGTAATACAATCTATTTTCATAATCAACAAATGCATGGTAAAAAGACAATACAATATCACTTGCTCTGAACTTCTAATGAGTAGATTTTTTTTTTTTTTTTTTTTCCTGACAAATTTCAAAGTTATTTCTATTTCCACTCCTCCTGTGTCATATGACATCTATCAGCCAATCACAAATGTATATATGTGTATTCTGCCAATTTTTGCACATGTTCAGTAGGCGCTGTTTACTCAAAGTATGAATATAAAAAGAATATGCACATTTTGTTAATGGAAGCAGATTGGAAAGTTGTTTAAAATTGCATGCTTTATGTGAACCATAAAAGTTTGTTTGACTTGAGTGTCCCTTTAAGTTTAATTTTTACTTTACCCTACCTCCTGTAGTGCATGGTTACTCCAGGGCAGCAATGCACTACTAGATCTGGTGAGCCAATGGAAAGAGGCATATGCGTGTAGCCACCGATCATTAGCTAGCCCCTCGTTCTCTTCAAAACACACACACACTTGTTTTAATTCACTAACATATATGCTGTATATACTCTTCTAACAGTAGACATTGTGCAGTTTTGTTAGCTGAACATTGCTTTTTGTGATAGTGCAACACTCTAAGATCTGTGAAAATCCAGATCTTAGTGTGTTTGTTGTTTTGTTGGTTTTAAATTAGTATTTGTTATAGTTTGTTTTAATGTATACACAATCTTAAAGTGAATGTAAATTTTGATGCTAAAGTGCCCGGTTTTTAAAAATTCGATTAAAAACAGGGGCACTTTAATTCATCAAAATTGACATTTCACTCCTGTTGTGAAAATACCTTTTTAATCTTGACAGCGGCTCCAGCTTCCCCCGGTCGTCGCAAGCATCTTCCTACGTCAGAAATGACGGATCGAAAATCTGTGTCTGATTCAACGCCGTGATTGGAGAAAGCCGGGTTCCTCATTTTAGACCCAGGAAGAGGCTTTGCGACGGGCGGAGAAAGCGATGCAGGGGCTGTCAAGATTAAAAGGTAAGTATTTTCACAACACGAGTGAAATGTAAATTTTGATTAAAGTGCCCCTGTTTTTAATCAAATTATTAAAAACCGGGCACTTTATTATCAAAATTTACATTCACTTTAACTCATTACAGTTTTGGGGATATTGTTCCTGGTCAATAAACTATATGGAGCTTTTGTAATGTATTGCATGTCTCAATCTGAAAGAAAAATATATATTTTAAATTAGGGCTGCAACTATGTATTGTTTTTTTATAATCGATTAATTAATTTTATTTTTTTCGATTAATAGAAAAAAAAATCCATAATTTGTTTCCTGTGTTTAACCCCTTAAGGACCAGGCCATTTTTCAATTTCTTTCCCTTAAGGACCAGGGCTATTTTTACATTTCTGCGGTGTTTGTGTTTAGCTGCAATTTTCCTCTTACTCATTTACTGTACTCACACATATTATATACAGTTTTTCTCGCCATTAAATGGACTTTCTAAAGATACCATTATTTTCATCATATCTTATAATTTACCATAAAATTTTTTATAAAATATGATGAAAAAATGGAAAAAAAAAACACTTTTTCTAACTTTGACCCCCAAAATCTGTTACACATCTACAACCTCCAAAAAACACCCATGCTAAATAGAAAATACCCAATGTTTACATGTTCTTTGCTTTTTTTGTAAGTTATAGGGCAATAAATACAAGAAGCACTTTGCTGTTTCCAAACCATTTTTTTTTTCAAAATTAGCGAGTTACATTGGAACACTGATATCTGTCAGGAATCCCTGAATATACCTTGACATGTATATATTTCTTTTTAGAAGACATCCCAAAGTATTGATCTAGGCCCATTTTGGTATATTTCATGCCACCATTTCACTGCCAAATGCGATCAAATAAAATTTTTTTTTCACTTTTTCACAAACCTTTTCACAAATATTAGGTTTCTCACTGAAATTATTTACAAACAACTTGTGCAATTATGGCACAAATGGTTGTAAATGCTGCTCTGGGATCCCCTTTGTTCAGAAATAGCAGACATATATGGCTTTGGCGTTGCTTTTTGTTAATTAGAAGGCTGCTAAATGCCGCTGCGCACCACATTTGTATTAGGCCCAGCAGTGAAGGGGTTAATTAGGTAGCTTTTTAGGGTTAATTTTAGCTTTAGGGTAGTGTAGTAGACAACCCAAAGTATTGATCTAGGCCCATTTTGATATATTTCATGCCACCATTTCACCGCCAAATGCGATCAAATAAAAAAAAATCGTTAACTTTTTCACTAACTTTGGGTTTCTCACTGAAATTATTTACAAACAGCTTGTGCAATTATGGCATAAATGGTTGTAAATGCTGCTCTGGGATCCCCTTTGTTTAGAAATAGCAGACATATATGGCTTTGGCATTGCTTTTTGGTAATAAGAAGGCCGCTAAATGCCGCTGCGCACCATATTTGTATTATGCCTAGCAGTGACCGGGTTAATTAGGTAGCTTGTAGGGTTAATTTTAGCTTTAATGTAGAGATCAGCCTCCCACCTGACACATCCCACCCCCTGATTCCTCCCAAATAGCTCTCTTCCCTCCCCCACCCCACAATTGTCCCCGCCATCTTAAATATTGGCAGAAAGTCTGCCAGTACTAAAATAAAAGTTTATTTATATATATATATATATATATATATATATATATATATATATATATATATATATATATATATATATATATATATATATATATATATATATATATATATATATATATATATATATATAAACAAAACAAAACATATTCTGCTTTGTATGATCACCCTCCCCCCACTAACTATTAGCCACCATTTTGGGTACTGGCAGCTGTCTGCCAGTACCCAATTTGCAATAAAATATTATTTATTCATTTTTAACCTAACTTTTTCTGTAGTGTAGCTGCCCCCCCTCCATACCCTACCCCATCCCCCTCCCAGATCACCCCCTGATCACCCCCAGATCACCCCTCCTCTGCACCCACCACCCTCTCCCCGCAATACATTTTCCCCCCAGCAATAGGTCTCTGGCTAGATCGCGCACCCGGCATCAACCACAGCCGGAAGGAAGTAGTTACCTAGTGATGGGCCGCCCACCCACCTCCCTAAAATGGCTCCCACCCACCAACGATCGGCACCATCACTGGCCGATGCAGAGAGGGCCACAGAGTGGCTCTCTCTGCATCAATGTGCCTAAAAAGGTATTGTAGTGATGCCTCAAATATCGAGGCATCACTGCAATACCTTGAAAGCGGCTGGAAGTGATCAGGATCGCTTCCAGCCGCTTGAAACCCTTAACGACGTACAGGGTACGTCGCTGGTCTTTAAAGACCAGCTTGTGTAAGACGTACCCTATACGACATGCGTTGTTAAGGGGTTAAAATAAAATCCACATACTGAGTGTTACAAATATAAACTTAAGACTACAACTTTATATTAATTAATTTTTAAGCAGTAGATCACATTTTTATAATACCACAAACTGTTTAAAAAGAGGTAGATTATCACTGTTAATAATATTCTGTTATTCACTCTTTCAGAAACTTTGCATTGAAATGCAAAAATGTCCACATGCTCCTGGCTGAGGCTGGCTCTCCTTTTTGCGAGCTATTTTGCCTGCAGCAGAAAAGAGACGCTCAGGTGGTGTTGAAGTAGGATTTTGCCAAGTTGGGATATTTATCTTTGTTAGCTCTCCACCAATGATAA
This sequence comes from Bombina bombina, assembly GCF_027579735.1. Classification (NCBI taxonomy): domain Eukaryota; kingdom Metazoa; phylum Chordata; class Amphibia; order Anura; family Bombinatoridae; genus Bombina; species Bombina bombina. The sequence goes on along the minus strand of NC_069499.1, from coordinate 300,652,229 downwards.
GTGTTCTCTAAGGGACCTCTCAACAAAGTAAGCCTGGACTTCATTCATAAAAAATCTTGAATATCTATATGCAATAGTAATTAACCAGCTTTTTTTTTATTTTTAAATTAATTGTAATATGTACCAGATTCAACCTCCTATAAGCATCTGTAATTGTTAGAGGACTAGATATTTTTCCCTAACCTTATATATCTAGTCCTCTCTAAAAATAACAGATATATGCTTATAGAGGTTGAATCTGGTACATATTACAATAATAAAAACAAAAAGAGCTAAGGAATATATATCAATAACAGGATAAAACCTTGCACATTTATCTATGCACTACATACTGTATCATCAGCAATAGCATGGAATCGACTAATAATTGTGCAAACCGATAATATTGCACATCAATTCAAATAACAACTCCCATCAACATACCTCCCAACATTCCAAAATTCAAAAGAGGGACAACGCCCCCCCCCCCCCCCCCCCCCCCGTGGCAGAAATTTGAAGTGTGGTGGGCAGGAGCAGGGCTTAAAAAAAAAATAAAAAAAAATCATAAGACCAAAGTAATATAAATAAAAATCTAAATAAAGTCATATCTTTTAATACTCTATACACATATACATATACACATATACACATATACATATATATATATACAGAAACACACACTACATAGCATACACTTATACGTGCAGATATACACGCTTATAGGTACAGATAGACACACACTACATCATATATGGGTTACTGTAACACAATGTATGGGGTCCTGGGGTTGGCAAGCACATTAGCTGGCAGTCTGAGGCTGCCACTGTTCGTTACCCTGGTGTTAGCACTGCTTATCGTATAAAACTGAAGGCATGCTAGTATTATCACCAGGGGTTAGAGGTCACCATTACCTGAGGTTAGAGGGTATACAGCCTTCCTACTCCTGCTTAACCCACACACCATTAATTTTCCACAAGGAATCTAACAGGTATATAACTGTGGGAGAGAAAAGCAAGCTGCATGGGGCAATGCGGGACAGACCCCTAAAATCGGGACTGTCTAACGAAAATCGGGACAGTTGGGGAGTATACATCCATCTAGAGCTAGGTGTAAATAACAAGCTCGGCACTATATCATGCAAAGCATAGTCCCAAATCACCTGATTTAATAGAAACAATCCAAATGATGACTCCTATTATTTCTGGGTTGCACATAAGCCAGGAGTAGTTGTAAACTTAAAAAGAAACTTATGCTGTCCTGAAAAAGTGAAAAGTAAATGTCTGTAGACGTTCTTTAGGCTAAGGACATAACCATAAAACACAATACCATGTGCAAGAGCTCATCAGTGTGAAGTAGCCAGTGCCGTGTGCAAATCAACTAATCACAGACCAACTAATCGATAATGAGATTTATTGACCACTATTTTCATAATTGATTAGTTATTGCAGCTCTATTTTAAATACTGTTTGTAAAAGTACAGCTACTCTGCTCTGGAACACGTTTAATATTAATGTTTTGCAATGTGTGACTTTCCTTTAGTGAAATAAAATAAACTATTTTTAGAACCCATTTGGGATTTCAGTGGCTAAACTTTTTTTTGTTTGTTGTTGTTTAAAAATGCAGTAATACAGGGTTAAACAAACCCATGAAACCACAGCTCCTAAACTGTCCACCTGGCTTTCAAGTTGGATATATTTATGACAACTACTGTAATGTTACATGTTTTGTATTTTTGTTCTGCACACTTCACTGATGTTATAGAACTGGATTCTTAGACATGCTATGAATTCTGATATAAAAAAAAATTAAGAGTTGAAAATATATACAGTGCTGTGCAGCTTCGTACATACATAATTGGTGTCTGTGACCTGGAGCCTATTTCCTGCCTCAGCTTATTAACGTTTTATTTTCTCAGGGTAAACTAAATTGCATATTTGATAAATCAAATAATATTGCATCTACTAATAGACATTATTAAATGTTCAGGATTCAAACTGAGCGTGTAAGTTTAAAGGGATACTGAACCGAAATTTCTCTTGCAAGGTGTATCCAGTCCACGGATTCATCCTTGTGGGATATTCTCATTCCCTACAGGAAGTGGCAAAGAGAGCACACAGCAAAGCTGTCCATATAGCTCCCCCTCTGTCTCCGCCCCCCCAGTCATTCTCTTTGCCGCTCTAACAAGTAGCATCTCCACGGGAGGGGAAAGTGAATGTGGTGTTAGATTTGTAGTTTTTATATCTTCAATCAAAAGTTTGCTATTTTTTAAATAGTACCGGTTTGTGCTATTTACTCTCTGGCAGAAATATGATGAAGAATTCTGCTGAGAGGAAAATGATTTTAGCATGTTGTAACTAAAATCCACTGCTGTTCCCACACAGGACTGAGGAGTACCAGAAAACTTCAGTTGGGGGGAACAGTTGCAGGCTTAACTGCTTTGAGGTATGTTTCAGTCATATTTTTTCTAGTCAAGACAAGATAATGCTAGAAGACTGACAAGATTCCCCATGTGGGAAGGGTAAGCCATGTTCTGAAACTTAGTATAGAACTAGAGGCTTATTTAAGTGGGATCAACAGACTGGTTATCACTTTAACAGGGCAATCGATTATTTTGTTTAGAAAAATACTCTTTGTTGACACTTTTAAGCACTTTTGATGTGTTTATTGGGGTTTTATTCCACATGGCATTATTTTTGGTCACCTAAATTGGGTTCTGAAGGCCCCACAGCTCCGGAGTGGAGGGGCCAAATTTCACGCCTCAGTTGCGCAGTTTATTCTGAAAAGATTTCCCTGCATGCTGCTTCACATGGGTCCAGAGACAGCTTGAGGACTTCAGGAGGCTTGGTTTTCTCAAATTCAATCCTTAAAGGGCCATTATACACTCAAAAAAATATAGGCTATTTAAATTAAGCACCAAAAGAAGATAAAGTTTGTAATTGACAAGTATTAGCAATTTTGCTGCTAACTCTCCTAAAAATGATTATAAAGTTTCTAATCCTCTCAGTAAATGAGAATACGAACGTAATCTCCACTAGCTTTAGAGCAAGGCTTTTTCTACACTCCCTATCTAGTGTCCTTTACAGCCAGCCCCCATGCTGGGGCTGTCTGTGTAATATAGGGGTGTCCAAACTTTGCTCTCCAGAGGTTTTGGAACTACATTTCCCATGATGCTCAGCTAGATAAAATGCTGGCTGAGCATCATCGGAAATGTAGTTCCAAAACCTCTGGAGAGCAAAGTTTGGACACCCCTGGTGTAATAGATAAGCCTGTCACAAATCCCCTCAACTCTTTCAGCCGTTTCTTCCTGACTATTCTACCCCAGCAGTGTCTTAGTTTTATCTGCACCTTGGCAGCATCCAGAGATAAAACTAAGACACTGCTGGGGTAGAATCCCTGTGATTTAGCTCATGTGCAGTTTGTTACAGATACAATGAAATGCTTTACATCCCTCATGCTTAGCTGATATACATGTAAAATACATCTGCCCATATAAAAAAACTGTGCATATATCTGACTCCCTCTTTGTCCTCACTACGGCACTCTGAATATTTTCACACACAGCTCTGTAAAACATCTCAGGATCATGTTTCACAGAGCTGTGAGTGGAATATTCCCCTTGTGTCTACTGAATGCTTACTGGGAGGAGAGAGTCAGGGGGGAGTGAGATCGTGCCCAGCCAGTGTAAATAGTCAGGAAGAAACGGCTGAAAGAGGTGAGGGGATTTGTGACAGGCTTATCTATTACACAGACAGACAGCCCCAGCATGGGGGCTGGCTGTAAAGGACACTAAATAGGGAGTGTAGAAAAAGCCTTGCTCTAAAGCTAGTGGAGATTACGTTCGTATTCTCATTCACTGAGAGGATTAGAAACTTTATAATCATTTTTAGGAGAGTTGGCAGCAAAATTGCTAATACTTGTCAATTACAAACTTTATCTTCTTTTGGTGCTTAATTTAAATAGCCTATATTTTTTTGAGTGTATAATGGCCCTTTAAGGGAAGGTAGGGCCACAGGCTGCTGTGGCAAGGTGCTTTTTTTTTTTTTTAACCGGTTGTTTGCTTTAGGCGGCTCCGGTTTGGGCATTAAAGGGTTAATCAGGCTGAAACTTTGTGCAATCATATCGAAGCATTAGGCACATACTGTAAAAATTTCAAGAGATTTGGTTCATATTTCACAGTTTTGTAAAATTGTGTGCGATTTTATTATTTAAAGGCACAGTACCATTTATTGCGTATTTGTATTTTTTGCTTGATAAAGTGTTTTTTCCAAACCTGCTTGTGTATATTACTAATCTGTTAAACATGTCTGACACTAAGGAAAAGCCTTGCTCTATGTGTTCAGAAGCCATGGTGGAACCCCCACTCAAAATGTGTCCCAAGTGCACTAACGTGTCTATACACTTTAAAGATCATATTGTGTCACTTAAAAATATAGCCCTAGATGATTCTTTGACTGAAGGTAATGAGGATAGTCCGCCTTCCTCTCCCCATGTGTCATCACCAGTTACGCCCGCTCAAGCGATACCTAGTACCTCTAGTGCATTGGCACCTATTACATTGCAACAACTAGCGGCAGTCATGGATAATTTCCTTGCGGCCTTTCTATCCAAACTGCCAGTTTTCACTAAAAAGCGCGATAGCTCTGTTTTGAGAACAGATGAGGAGCAGTCGGAAGCTTTGGGAGGTTTATCTGATGTACCCTCACAACACTCTGAAGTAGGGGCGAGGGATGTACTGTCTGAGGAAGAAATTTCTGACTCAGGAAAAGTTTCTCAGCGGGCAGAATCAGATTTACTAGCATTTAAATTGGAACACCTCCGCGTACTGCTTAGGGAGGTCTTATCAACTCTGGATGATTGTGACCCTATGGTGGTCCCAGAGAAATTGTGTGAAATGGACAAATATCTAGAAGTCCCTGTATACACTGATGCGTTTCCGATCCCTAAGAGGGTGGCGGATATTGTTGCTAGGGAATGGGAGAGACCAGGTGTACCTTTTGTCCCCCCCCCATCTTTAAGAAAATGTTCCCCATAACTGATCCCAGGCGGGACGCGTGGCAGACGGTCCCTAATGTAGAGGGGGCAGTTTCAACACTTGCCAAGCGCACAACCATACCAATTGAAGACAGTTGTGCTTTCAAAGATCCTATGGATAAAAAATTAGGTTTACTAAAGAAAATATTTGTTAAACAAGGTTTCCTTCTCCAACCTATTGCCTGCATTATTCCTGTAACTACTGCAGCAGCTTTTTGGTTTGAGGCGCTGGAGGAGTCGCTCCAGAGGGAGACTTCATATGACAAAGTCATGGATAGAATTAATGCTCTAAAACTGGCTAATTCTTTTATCACAGATGCCACTTTGCAATTAGCTAAGTTAGCGGCGAAAAATTCTGGTTTTGCCATCATGTCGCGCAGAGCGATTTGGCTCAAGTCATGGTCGGCCGACGTGTCGTCCAAAACAAAATTACTAAATATTCCTTTCAAGGGAAAGACCCTTTTCGGTCCCGAGTTGAAAGAGATTATCTTGGATATCACTGGGGGAAAGGGCCATGCCCTCCCGCAAGATAGGCCTTTTAAGGCTAAAAACAAGGCTAATTTTCGCTCCTTTCGCAACTTCAGGAGCGGTCCTGCTTCAACCTCTGCAACCGCAAAGCAAGAGGGTAACGCTTCACAGCCCAAAGCAACTTGGAAACCTTTGCAGGGCTGGAACAAGGGTAAACAGGCCAAAAAGCCTGCGACTGCTACTAAGACAGCATGAAGGGGTAGCCCCCAATCCGGGACCGGATCTGGTAGGGGGCAGACTCTCTCTCTTTGCTCAGGCTTGGGCAAGAGATGTTCCAGATCCCTGGACATTAGAGATCGTTGCTCAGGGATATCTTCTAGAATTCAAGGACTCTCCTCCAAGGGGAAGATTCCACATTTCTCGTCTGTCTACAGACCAGACAAAGACAGAGGCGTTCTTACGCTGTGTAGAAGACCTACTCTAGATGGGAGTGATATATCCAGTTCCAATTACAGAACAAGGACTGGGTTTTTACTCAAACCTGTTTGTGGTTCCCAAAAAGGAAGGAACTTTCAGGCCAATCCTGGATATAAAAATTCTAAACAAATTCCTCAGAGTTCCATCATTCAAGATGGAGACCATTCGGACAATCTTACCCATGATCCAGGAAGGTCAATATATGACTACCGTGGATCTAAAGGATGCGTACCTACATATTCCTATCCACAAATATCATCATCATCAGTTCCTAAGGTTCGCCTTTCTGGACAAGCATTACCAGTTCGTGGCCCTTCCCTTCGGGTTGGCCACCGCTCCCAGAATTTTCACAAAGGTGCTAGGGTCCCTTCTGGCGGTACTAAGACCGCGGGGCATTGCAGTAGCACCTTATCTGGACGACATCTTAATACAGGTGTCGTCTTTTCCCAGAGCCAAGGCTCACACTGAGATTGTTCTGGCCTTTCTAAGGTCTCACGGGTGGAAGGTGAACGTCGAAAATGTTCTCTGTCCCTGCTCACAAAGGTTCCCTTCCTGGGAACACTTATAGACTCGGTAGAAATGAAAATATTTCTGACGGAGGTCAGAAAATTAAAACTTTTAACTACTTGCCGGGTTCTTCATTCCATTCCTCGGCCATCTGTAGCTCATTGCATGGAGGTATACGGATTAATGGTAGCAGCAATAGTCCCTTTTGCTCGAATTCATCTCAGGCCACTGCGATTGTGCATGCTCAAACAGTGGAATGGGGATTATGCAGATTTGTCTCCTCAAATCCAACTATACCAGAAAACCAGAGATTCTCTTCTCTGGTGGTTGTCTCAGGATCTCCTGTCTCAGGGAATGTGCTTCCGCAGACCGGAGTGGATCATTGTAACGACAGGCGCCAGTCTGTTAGGCTGGGGCGCGGTCTGGGGCTCCCTGAAAGCTCAGGGCCTATGGTCTCGGGAAGAGTCTCTTCTCCCGATAAACATTTTGGAACTGAGAGCGATATTCAACACGCTCCAGACATGGCCTCAGCTAGCTAGCCAAATTCATCAGATTTCAGTCGGACAACATCACGACTGTAGCATACATCAATCATCAGGGAGGAACAAAGAGTTCCTTAGCGATGAAGGAAGTAACCAATATAATCAGATGGGCGGAGGATCACTCTTGCTATCTATCTGCAATTCACATCCCAGGAGTAGACAACTGGGAAGCGGATTTCCTAAGTCGTCAGACTTTTCACCCGGGGGAGTGGGAACTCCACCCGGAGGTTTTTGCTCAGCTGACCCAGCTATGGGGCATTCCAGAGTTGGATCTGATGGCATCCCGTCAGAACACCAAACTTCGTCTTTACGGATCCAGGTCCAGGGACCCCAAGGCGGCATTGATAGATGCTCTAGTAGCGCCTTGGTCCTTTCCACCATTTCCCCTTCTCCCTCGGCTGGTAGCCAGAATCAAACAGGAGAAGGCCTCGGTAATTCTGATAGCGCCTGCGTGGCCACGCAGGACTTGGTATGCAGACCTAGTGGACATGTCATCTGTCCCACCGTGGACACTGCCAATGAGGCAGGATCTTCTAATACAGGGTCTGTTCAAGCATCCAAATCTAGTTTCTCTACGTCTGACTGCTTGGAGATTGAACGCTTAATTATATCCAAGCGTGGGTTCTCTGAATCAGTCTTAGATACTCTGATCCAAGCTAGAAAGCCTGTCACCAGGAAAATTTACCATAAGATATGGCGGAAATATCTTTGATGTGAATCCAAGGGTTACTCGTGGAGTAAGATTAGGATTCCAAGGATATTGTCTTTTCTCCAAGAAGGATTGGAGAAAGGTTTATCAGCTAGTTCCTTAAAGGGACAGATATCCGCTCTGTCTATCCTTTTACACAAGCGTCTGGCAGATGTACCAGATGTTCAAGCGTTTGCACAGGCTTTAGTCAGAATCAAGCCTGTCTATAAACCTGTGGCTCCTCCATGGAGTCTAAATTTAGTTCTTTCAGTTCTTCAAGGGGTTCCGTTTGGACCTTTACATTCCATAGATATTAAGTTATTATCTTGGAAAGTTTTGTTTTTGGTAGCTATATCTTCTGCTCGAAGAGTTTCAGAATTGTCTGCTTTGCAGTGTAATTCACCCTATCTGGTGTTCCATGCAGATAAGGTAGTTTTGCATACCAAACCTGGTTTTCTTCCTAAAGTTGTTTCTAATAAGAACATTAACCAGGAAATCGTTGTTCCTTCCCTATGTCCTAATCCAGCTTCTAAGAAGGAACGGCTTTTACACAATCTTGATGTGGTTCGTGCTTTGAAATTCTATTTACAAGCAACTAAGGATTTCAGAAAAACATAATCTTTGTTTGTTGTCTATTCCGGTAAGAGGAGAGGTCAGAAAGCGACTGCTACCTCTCTTTCCTTCTGGTTGAAAAGCATCATCCGATTGGCTTATGAGACTGCTGGGCAGCAGCCTCCTGAACGAATTACAGCTCATTCCACCAGAGCTGTGGCTTCCACATGGGCTTTCAAGAATGAGGCTTCTGTTGAACAGATTTGTAAGGCAGTGACTTGGTCTTCACTGCATACTTTTGCCAAATTTTATAAATTCGATAATTTTTGTTTCTTCGGAGGCTATTTTTGGGAGAGGTTTTGCAAGCAGTGGTGCCTTCCGTTTAGGTTACCTGACTTGTTCCCTCCCTTCATCAGTGTCCTAAAGCTTTGGTATTGGTATCCCACAAGTAAGGATGAATCCGTGGACTGGATACACCTTGCAAGAGAAAACAGAATTTATGCTTACCTGATAAATTACTTTCTCTTGCGGTGTATCCAGTCCACGGCCCGCCCTGGCAATTAAGTCAGGTTAAAATTTTTTGTTTAAACTACAGTCACCACTGCACCCTATGGTTTCTCCTTTTTCTCCTAACAGTCGGTCGAATGACTGGGGGGCGGAGCCAGAGGGGGAGCTATATGGACAGCTTTGCTGTGTGCTCTCTTTGCCACTTCCTGTAGGGAATGAGAATATCCCACAAGTAAGGATGAATACGTGGACTGGATACACCGCAAGAGAAAGTAATTTATAAGGTAAGCATAAATTCTATGCTCTAGCGCATTTTATAGCTTCTTTATGTCCCTTTTAAATTTAAGAAGAATATTCAGACTAATCTTTTTCAACCAAGTCTGAGTCACGTTTTCTTGTAATTTAATTTTGCAAAATGTTTTTTTTTTTTTTTAAATACCTCAAGAGCAGCAAGGTTGTATACTGTAGGATGCAGACCTGCAACCATGCAACATTCTACTGCATAGCCTGGAGCTCATTTATATCTGCTCCTAACTGGCAACAGCAGAGCTGACAACCATATTGGGTGAAGCATTTCAAGGGGTGTGTCTCTGGATTGCAAAGCATGTATTATATTTTGTATGCAGACTGCTTGCAGTGCTTAGTTGCTGATATATATTATGCACATATACAAAATGACTTGTGTCCCTTTAATAAATAAACTTGGTTAAATGACAAACTTTCTGGTCTGCCTTAACTAAAACATATTTTTGACAAGTACCTCATTGGAATTTTTGTCTTTCTTGGAAGTGTCAGTGTCCTTATAAAAGTGTGTCAACCTGCAGTATGATGGGAATGAGCTAATCTGTTAGTGGTGATTTGTTTTGCCTGGCATCTCTCTGCTTCTTTAGAAGTCGGCTCCAGCAGCAGATCTGAGTATTAGGTTGCACAGGATAATTCATCTGTCAGGAAGTAAAACTAACATACTGTATAAACAGGCAGCAGAACAAATATTGATCGTCAGTGCCAACGTGGAACAGACCTTCTGACAGCTCAAACTGTAATGACTGGTCTGTCAAGATTCATGTCAATTTTTACTGTACGCTCAACCAGCAGAGCAAGCTGTAGTGACCCATGACAATGTACAGCTGATTCGTAGCCCCTGGCTCAAGTCTAATCCGCTAAAGTGACCTGCAACTGGTTTGGCTTGTAGTTACCTGATCTTCTTGTACATTTACAAGAGAGATTCCTGCAGAAAGTACACTGATTCCTCTAGTGACAGAACGAACATAAATGCAAGAACAGAAATAAAAATATATATTTTATATGTATGCAACATTATAATATGTTATGTAAACTATCCAAAGCACAAATCTATTTGCATAATTTAATATAAATAGTTAATGTTAATTTGTGCCAAATTTTTTAAAAAAATGTAATAGCTAAAAATGAAGCCAATAGTAAGCTTCAATAATCTGCTGTGTGCTCAGTAAAATCAGATCAATTCTAATAGAGATGCGCTGTAACTTAATGTTTTAATCTAACCGTGCTATCTTGATACTGTATGCTCCCGCTGCCCCTTCAAAAGTAATCTTTTTCTTTTTTTTTTTGTGAGCGAATGGTTTGAACTGTTGTCCAATCAGCGCTTTATCCCTATTGCACTTTTATTGTACCTGGAGCTTTGATTGGAGAACAGTTCAAACTGTTAGCTCACAAAAAATATTACTTTTGCGGCGGTAGCGTGCGGTATTAGAAAGGCACGGCTAGAATAAAAAGTAAGTTACAGCTCATCTTCATTGTCACTAACATTCGGGATCTGATTATAGTGGAAAGTTTTATCATCACTTTAAATAGGCTCTCTTGAGAATAAACATAATTCAGTAGCACCGGGTTTCAATAAAAGAAAAAACCTATATTAATATGTTAAAAAAACAAACAAACAATGGGTTATGACAAATCCCCTGGGGATTTGTCATACCCCATTGTTTTATTTTTTAACATATTAATATAGGTTTTTTTCTTTTATTGAAACCCGGTGCTCCTGGAATTCTCTCTGTTTATACGTATTGGCCCTTAGAGAGCACAGGTACATTTAAGACCTGCAGGGGATTCGGTGCATTGTCTGTGGAGATCTCTCGGTCGTTAGATACACAACTAAGGAACTGCGGTGTGTGGATAGCAGCCTGCTGTGGAATGGAGCGCATAATTGGCTGTGGGCGGGCAGAGGGCGGCATTGCACACAAGCGCAATATAGCACTAGTGTGAAATGTTAAATTCCGCCAGCAGAATCCGTCCACCAGACGTGAGCTGGGGCAGATAGGGGCGTAATATGTATGCCCCTGTCTGGCGCAGCTTGATAAATCAAGCCCTATAAGCTGTTAGTTATTTACTTTTAAATACAAGTATTACACCTGGTTTATACTGAAGAACTCAATTTAAAGTGAATGTCAATTTTGATGCTTAAGTGCCCGTTTTTTAAAATTTTTATTAAAAACAGAGGCACTTTAATTCATCAAAATTTACATTTCACTCCTGTTGTGAAAAAAAACTTAACTTTTTAATCTTCACAGCAGCTCCAGCTTCTTCCGGTCGTCGCAAGCCATTTCTGATGTCAGAAATGATGGATAGGTCATCCTTCAATCACAGCTTCCCCCCCCGGGGGAATCAGTGTATGATTCAACGCCGTGATTGGAGGAAACCGGATTCCTCATTTTAGATTCAGGAAGAGGCTTTGTAACGGGTGGAGGAAGCTGGAGCTGCTGTGAAGATCAAAAGTTTTTTTTTTTTTTTCACAACAGGAGTGAAATGTAAATTTTAATGAATTAAAGTGCCCCTGTTTTTAATTGAATTTTTAAAAAACGGGCACTTTAGCATCAAAATTTACGTTCACTTTAAGTTCTTCAACATAGCAATGTGAAATGTTTAATTATGTGTAGATATTTATGTAGCGCAAAGTACTGATGTGTGTAGGTAACAGATCCTCAGTATTAGATATCACATAAGAACCACTCGTAGTAATAACAGCACAATCCTGTAATTACGAGCATATCTGTTATGAACGCAATCTGAGGGGTTTGTCTCGTACTACGAATTTGATTGGACAACGGGTTCTATTACTCTACCCAATCCAGATCGACATTACAACGCATTACAACCAAGACTACATAGACTTGTCGCCATTAGCCATAATAGGGGTGTGCCGGAATTAACGCTGATGATTGGTGTTTAGATTTGTTTGATGGTTTTAAAAGCAGGCTACAGCAATATATTCGGCTTGTCATTTTGAACAATAATTCACATTGAGAAAGGCCGTATTACGGCCGAAACGCGTTTGTGGTTTAATTACTTATCACCTTAGCTGCACTTAGTATTTGAATGCCTCGTGTTACCCCTGGCACCTGAAGCCGAAGACACCTGTTATCGGCCAGGAATACAGGGGGGTATCACTTCGGGTTTGTGTTTTTTTCTATAGTTCTATTAGTGGATAGTTATTAGGTGATTTCTTATCACACCTACTTGCTTTTTATTTTTATGTAAAAATAAAGTATATAATTTTTAATACCTATATAATAGCCTACACTTTAGCTGTTTCGATACAGCATTTTCCAAATCATTAGGAGTAAGAGCGCTATTAATCCCCTCCTAGTTCCTCTTTCCCTTACCCTGTTCTGTTTAGTTATCTTAAAGGGGCAGCACCGAGGTTACACATTTACCTCTATATCCTATATTACACTGTGCCAATATTTGTTTAATTCGTCTATGTGTAGTAAAATCATTTTGCAATATATTTTCATTATTGACTTTGATGTGATGATCATGGGTCTTCCAATTCTAGTAATGAAAGTGCCGTCTCTATAATTCACAGCCTAATAGTGCTATAGTTTTACACAACTATAGTTTTTTTTTTTTTTACTGTTAGAACTTTATATGTATCCCTACCTGTCTTAAGCAGAGGAGATCAGGGAAAGCTTGGTTTCAACATGTTGGTGTCCATTAGTGTGAGGGCTAAACTTTACCCGTATTTCTACAATATTTAAATAACCTAACTTTAAAAAATAAATTTCTTATTCTCAGGTTAATCTTTGCTTTGAATACATCATTTTGTCTTCTAGTATGTATTTAGTGTTCATCCCTTTTAATGTAATACCATGAAAAATAAAGTGCAAATTCAGTTGTTGTGTATACATAAGTAATGTTTCATGATAGATGCAGCTCTTCTGGCACAGAGCTTATTCTTAAAGACACAACACCCATAACTGTTCTTTCGTAATTTAGGTAGAAGAATTTTAAACAGTTTTCCAATTTACTTCTATTATCAAATTTGCATCATTCACTTGGCATCCTTTGTTTAAGCAGCATCAATGCCCTACCGAGAGCTAGTGGAACACATCTGGTGAGCAAATGACAAGAGGTATATATGTGCAGCCACCGATCAGCAGCTTGCTGTTCCTGAGCCTTCCTAGGTATGCTTTTAAACAAAATATACCAAGAGAATGAAGCATTTAGGATAATAGGAGGGAATCGGGAAATTGCACGGTCTAAGTCATGAAAGAAAAAAATTGGTGTTCATGTCCCTTTTTTAAAGGGACATAAATCTCAATAAAATGTTTGGGCTATACACACACACACATTCTCCATTGCAGTAAGTAAATATGCATTTGGGCACAATATTAAATCTGTCTTGTTATTTTAGCACAGCTCCTGCACAGTGTTTTATGTCACTTTTTTTTTTTTAATATTGAAGAACATGATTTATTTGTGTTTTCATACAGCTTACAATTTGATAGCAGGAGATCTTGGGGTTTTCTGTGCTGGGCCCACAATGTCTTATCCAGTTAGATAAACAGTATTTCTTTATTCTTGCAAATAAAATGCTGTAGGAGGAAAATACCCCAATTATGCTTAAAACTACAGCTACACTGCACTTATATAGGTATTGTGTGGTTTTGTTAGAAATTGCTGTGATTTGATTTCTTAATAGGTTTTACACCTTGCAGTATTATGTGCACAATTTAGCAGTTCCTGCTATGCATAAAAGCTTCACTAGCGTGAGGGAATACATGTTTAAAATTTGCTATTTCACCGTTTATGAATTGTGTTCCGCTGCACTCTGATGCCTTATTAGGGTTGCCACCCTTCCCCGTTTGACAAGGACAGCCCTGGAATTGGGAGGTATGTCCCGTGTACCGGAAAATTCTCCTAAAATCCCAAATTGTATTTTTTAGTGTGGCTGTTTACGCTAACCTGTGCAGAAGGTTTAACCCCTTCACTACTGGGAATCTCCTAGAAGAACTTGCCCAAAATACCAGTGAATTTTTTTTTAGCATTTTTGCTATCACTCCATAATAGAAATAGAGCCTATTTGTTTGTTATTTACATGTCAAAAAAAAGATATATATTTTTTTTAAATTTAAATCGGAAGGTATTGATCTAGGCTCAATTTAGGTATATTTTATGCCACCATTTCACTGCCAAACTAACTTTTCTTTAATTTTTCCCAAACTTCGCATTTCTCACTGAAATTATTTATGGTTATAAAAGTTTATCTGGGATCCCCTTTATTCAGAAATAGCAGACATGCATGTATTTTGCCATTTGGTTTTTGGTAATTAGAATTTCACTAATTGCAGCTGGGCACCACACTTCGATTATTCCCAGCAGTGAAGGGGTTAATCAGGTATCTTGTAAGGTTCGATTTTGCTGTAGTGTGGAGATTACTCTCCACCCACATTCCCACCATTTTTGGTACTGTCAGGCAGACTGCCAATATGCAGGTTTTTTTTTGGGGGGGTTTGCAGAAAAATTATAAAAAATAATTAGAAACGCACTAGGAAGGCCCTTGAGGATTTTCTGCAAATTGAATATCAAACCCTTCATAACAAAACTAATAGTCTATTCTATTTTGAAAGTTACAGAGTGGGCAAATACCTGGCAAGTGCCTTAAAGAAAAAGAAACTCAAATCAAACATCTATGAACTCTGTCTGCCACATACACCACCATTAAATACAACCTCAGATATCCTCAAGGCATTCCATGCCTACTACTCTGAACTGTACAACATAGCACCATTAAACAAAGTCACACATAATAAAAACAAGTTATAACAATTCATACAAGATTGTCTGTCTCTCCTCACTCTTACAAAAGAACAATTGAAAGACCTAAATATCCCCATCACCATACAGGAGGTGGTTAAAGCTATTCAGACACTCAAACAGGGAAAAAGTCCAGGCCCCGATGGCTTCTCCGCAAAATACTGCAGTACATTCCAATGAACTCTTGCCCCCATCTTACAACAATTTTTAACAAAATCACTAATGGAGCCCAATTTCCCCCCCCCTCCAGCTGCCAGTACCCAATATGGTGCACAATAAGGCAGAGGAGGGGGGTAGAGAGCTGTTTGGGGGGGATCAGGGAGGTTGGGGCTAAGGGGGGGGGGGTCCTACACAGCATAATTTTTTTTTTTTTTTTTTAAACAAAACAAAAAAAAACTTATTTTAGTACTGGCAGACTTTCTGCCAGTACTTAAGATGGCGGGGACAATTGTGGGGTGGGGGAGGGAAGACAGCTGTTTGGGAGGGATCAGGGGGTGTGATGTGTCAGGTGGGAGGCTGATCTCTACACTAAAGCTAAAATTAACCCTGCAAGCTCCCTATAAGCTACCTAATTAACCCCTTCACTGCTAGCCATAATACACGTGTGATGCGCAGCAGCATTTAGCGACCTTCTAATTACCAAAAAGCAACGCCAAAGTCATATATGTCTGCTATTTCTGAACAAAGGGGATCCTAGAGAAGCATTTACAACCACGTGTGCCATAATTGCACAAGCTGTTAGTAAATAATTTCAGTGAGAAACATAAAATTGTGAAAAATTTAGCGTTTTTTTCAATTTAATCGCATTTGGCAGTGAAATGGTTGCATGAAATATACCAAAATGTGCCTAGATCAATATTTGGGGTTGTCTACTGCACTACATTAAAGCTAAAATTAACCCTACAAGCTCCCTACATGCTCCCTAATTAACCCCTTCACTGCTGGGCATAATACACGTGTGGTGCACAGTGGCATTTAGCGACCTTCTAATTACCAAAAAGCAACGCCAAAGCCATATATGTCTGCTATTTTCTTCCCAGAGAAGCATTTACAACCATTTATGCCATAATTGCACAAGTTGTTTGTAAATAATTTCAGTGAGAAACCTAAAGTTTGTGAAAAAGTGAACGATTTTTTTTTTTTATTTGATGGCATTTGGCGGTGAAATGGTGGCATGAAATATACCAAAATGGGCCTAGATCAATACTTTGGGATGTCTTCTAAAAAAAAATATATACATGTCAAGGGATATTCAGGGATTCCTGAAAGATATCAGTGTCCCAATGTAACTAGCGCTAATTTTGAAAAAAAGTGGTTTGGAAATAGCAAAGTGCTACTTGTATTTATGGCCCTATAACTTGCAAAAAAAGCAAAGAACATGTAAACATTGGGTATTTCTAAACTCAGGACAACATTTAGAAACTATTTAGCATGGGAGTTTTTTGGTGGTTGTAGATGTGTAACAGATTTTGGGGATCAATGTTAGAAAAAGTGTGTTTTTTCCATTTTATTTTCCTCATATTTTATAATTGTTTTTATAGTAATTTATAAGATATGATGAAAATAATGGTATCTTTAGAAAGTCCATTTAATGGCGAGAAAAACTATATATAATATGTGTGGGTACAGTAAATAAGTAAGAGGAAAATTACAGCTAAACTCAAATACCGCAAAAATGTAAAAATAGCCTTGGTCCCAAACTAACAGAAAATGGAAAAGTGCTGTGTTCATTAAGGGGTTAAATCATGATAACAGAAACTACCCAAATGACCCTGATCAAAAGTTTACATACCCTGGTGATTTTGGCCTGATAACATGCACACAAGTTGACACACAGGGATTTGAATGGCTATTAAAGGTAACCATTCTCACCTGTGATATGTTTGCTTGTAATTAGTGTGTGTGTATAAAAGTTCAATGAGTTTCTGAACTCCTTCTGATTTGCATTCTCAATTCCTTGGATATCTTTTTATATCCCTTTCTTGTTTTATACAGTTCAACTACCTTTTTCCCACAGATCCTTTGACAATTCTTTTTCTTTCCTCATGACTCAGAATCCAGAAACGTCAGTTCAGCACTGGATGAAAGATGCAAGGGTCTGTCAGGAGTTCAGAAACTCATTGAACTTTTATACACACACACTAATTACAAGCAAACATATCACAGGTGAGAATGGTTACCTTTAATAGCCATTCAAACCCCTTTGTGTCAACTTGTGTGCATGTTATCAGGCCAAAATCAGCAGGGTATGTAAACTTTTGATCAGGGTCATTTTGGGTAGTTTCTGTTGTCATTATGATTGAGTAAACACAGTTGATTGATAATAAATGGCTTACCATGAGTGAAAGAAAAGTTTTTGTATTATCATTCATATTCTCTGAAAAATGGCCAAGAAATCATAAATTCTGCCAGGGTATGTAAACTTATGAGCACAACTGCATGTTAACCTATTTCAATTGACCCCGTTCTATCCTCTTAACAACATTGCAGGCATTGATATTGCTTATTGCTTTTGTTTTTCCTTTTTTGTTTATGCTTATCCGTTATAATTTATTTATTATTATTATTATTATATTCCATGATTGTCAAGCACGTGATGAACTACCTTTCTGCCAACATTGACTTATTTCATGTGGACTATGACATCTTTTCCTAAGCAGACTAACCTGTTCATGAATCTAAACAGTGTTCAATGTTTATTTGCTGAATGTATGTTTATTTGACATTTAAGCGTTTTTGAAAAACCAAAAAAAAAACAAAACTGTGTAGTAATCATCCTACCCCTCCCAATAATGGCAACCTTCTTTTGTACTGGCAACTGTCTGCCAGTACCTAATTTATGGCTATTTTTTATTTAATTTTTTTTAGCCCATCCACCTCCGGCCGGTCACTGTCTATAACGATCTATCGTCTGCCTTCATATGGAACTCGCGCACCAGTTGAGCTCTGTTTCCATATGCAGACAGATGCCTGCAACTCAGGAACAGTAGCTCTCGACTGTTTGAGCTTCCTGTAGCTGTGTCTTATGTATACATTATGTGCTACGATGTGACGTGTATATGTATATATATGTGTGTATATGTATGTGTATCTCTTTCTTTCTCTACTTCTCTTCTTTATCTACTTCTCTACTTCTCTCTTTCTCAACGTATTCACCCCCCTTGGCATTTTTCGTGTTTTGTTGCCTCACAACCTAGACTTAACTTTTTTTTTATTGTGAAACAAATAGGACAAAATAACAGAAAAAGTCAATGCGTGTAACTATTCACCCCTAAAGTCAATACTTTGTAGAGCCACCTTTTGCGGCAATCACACCTCCAAGTCGCTTTGGATAAGTCTCTATGAGCTTGCCACATCTTACCACTGGGATTTTTGCCCATTACTCCTTGCAAAACTGCTCCAGCTCCTTCAAGTTCAATGGTTTTGTGCTTGTGAACAGCAATCTTTAAGTCTGACCACAGATTTTCTATTGGATTGAGGTCTGGGCTTTGACTAGGCCATTCCAACACATTTAAATGTTTCCCCTTAAACCACTCAAGTGTTGCTTTAGCAGTGTGTTTGTTTGGGGTCATTGTCCTGCTGGAAGGTGAACCTCCGTCCTAACCTCAAATCACGCACAGATTGGTACAGGTTTTGCTCAAGAATATCCTTGTATTTAGCACCATCAGTCTTTCCCTTAACTCTGACCAGTTTCCCAGTCCTGGCTGCTTAAAATCATCCCCACAGCATGATGCTGCCACCACCATGTTTCACTGTGGGGATGGTGTTCTTTGGGTGATTTGATGTGTTGGGTTTGCGCCAGACATAGCGTTTTCTTTGATGGCCGAAAAGTTCAATTTTAGTCTCATCAGATCAGAGCACCTTCCTCCATACATTTTTGGGAGTCTCCCACATGCCTTTTCTCAAACTCAAAACGTGCCATTTTGTTTTTTGCTGAAAGTAATGGCTTTCTTCTGGCCACTCTGCCATAAAGTCCAACTCTATGGAGCGTATGGCTTATTGTCGTCCTATGTACAGATACATCAGTCTCTGCTGTGGAACTCTGCAGCTCCTCCAGGGTTACCCTAGGTCTCTGTGAAGCCTCTCTGATTAATGCCCTCCTTGCCCGGTCTGTGAGTTTTGGTGGGTGGCCGTCGCTTGGCAGGTTTGCTGTTGTGCCATGTTCTTTCCATTTGGTTATGGTGGATTTGATGGTGCTCCTGGGGATCATCAAAGATTTGGATATTTTTTTTATAATCTAACCCTGACTTGGAGAGTTCATTGGTCTTCATGGCAGTGTTTGGTTAGTGGTGCCTCTTGCTTAGGTGTTGCAGCCTCTGGGGCCTTTCAAAACAGGTGTGTGTATATGTAATGACATCATGTGACACTTAGATTGCACACAGGTGGACATCATTTTGCTAATTATGTGCCTTCTGAAGGTAATTGGTTGCACCAGAGCTTTTTATGGGCTTCATAACATTTTCGGTTTTCTATTTCTAAAAAATCGTTTTATGTATATATTTTTCTCTTTTCACTTCACCAACTTAGACTATTGTGTTCTGATCCATCATATAAAATTCAGATTAATAAAACATTGAATTTAAGGCTGTAATGTAACAAAATAGGTAAAAAGTCAAGGGGGGGGGGGGGATACTTTTGCAAGGCATTATATGTGTGTATATGTATGTATGTGTGTATGTATGTGTATATATATATATATATGTGTATATGTGTGTGTGTGTGCAGGACCGGTGTCCCGTTAGCGCTACTGAACATGCGCAAACGGCCAATTACGGCAACCCTCATGAGTCCCAACAAAAAAGCAAAGTGTAAATGCACATTCAAAATTAAGCACATAGTTACATTTAAGCACATAATTACTAGCACCCTTTTGCTAAACAATTGACAGTTATAATATCAATCAGACATGTCCGTATCTTGTTGAGTCTTAACTAGGTATTATTGAACAAGAACCTGAATCAGTTAAATCGATAGTAACGTTATGTTATATATGCATCAATTTATTTGTACTTAACCAGCTAACATAATAGTACTTCATGCCTATGTATAGTAACAGTCGCAGACACATCAACTGCCATTAGTCGATTATTTACCCACCTGTATATACCCACTTCATCAGTATGTCAGATCCTACACACCATCTTCCCACACCTACTATTCCACCCCCTCTTTGCATATGTTTAGCCATTGTGAAACACATTATTGTGCAGTCATTTTTTAATATTTTTTTATTTTATACCTTAACAAATTTAAATAATGCTATATACAGTAACAGATTAACAAAAATAAGTGCATAGCAGTTAGTAGCATCAAGTTTGTGGTTCTGGGTAAAACAGCTGGATAGAAATAGGAAGTTGTTGAAGTGAGAGAGTGGAGAGAGTGCTGACAGTCATGGAAGGTCATAGCAGACGTGGAGATTTTCTTTTAATAATTATCACTTCTCCCTTCTATCTCTTAACTATCTTTCCCCCTCACTCCTCTCTTCGGTCTCTCTTTTTCCCCTTTCTCTTATCTCTCAGGCCATATCTTCTCTTTATTCCCCCTCTCTTATATCCAGGAATAGGCACAGACAAAGGCTGTGGCGGACATTTTCCAAAGTACAGACCTTAGTGAAGGACGTCAAGGTACATTTTGAAATTAAAAACATTATTTCTCTTGTTAAGTGTATCCAGTCCACTGATCATCCATTACTTGTGGGATATTCTCCTTCCCAACAGGAAGTTGCAAGAGGATCACCCACAGCAGAGCTGCTATATAGCTCCTCCCCTCACTGCCATATCCAGTCATTCTCTTGCAACTCTCAACTAAGATGGAGGTCGTAAGAGGACTGTGGTGTTTTATACTTAGTTTATTTTTTCAATCAAAAGTTTGTTATTTTTAAATGGTACCGGAGTGTACTGTTTATCTCAGGCAGTATTTAGAAGAAGAATCTGCCTGCGTTTTCTATGATCTTAGCAGAAGTAACTAAGATCCTTTGCTGTTCTCAAATATTCTGAGGAGTGAGGTAACTTCAGAGGGGGAATAGCGTGCAGGTTTTCCTGCAATAAGGTATGTGCAGATAAAATATTTTTCTAGGGATGGAATTTGCTAGAAAATGCTGCTGATACCGAAGTAATGTAAGTAAAGCCTTAAATGCAGTGATAGCGACTGGTATCAGGCTTATTAATAGAGATACATACTCTTATAAAAGTGTATTTTAAAACGTTTGCTGGCATGTTTAATCGTTTTTTACATATGTTTGGTGATAAAACTTATTGGGGCCTAGTTTTTTCCACATGGCTGGCTTGAATTTTGCCTAGAAACAGTTCCCTGAGGCTTCCCACTGTTGTAATATGAGTGGGAGGGGCCTATTTGGCGTTTTTTTTGCACAGCAAAAATTACAGACAGACATCCAGCTTCTTCCTGCATGATCCAGGACTTCTCTGAAGGGCTCAAAAGGCTTCAAAAGTCGTATTGAGGGAGGTAAAAAGCCACAGTAGAGCTGTGGCAGTTGTTGTGACTGTTTAAAAAACGTTTTTGTCATTTGTTATTCCGTTTTTGGTATTAAGGGGTTAATCATCCATTTGCAAGTGGGTGCAATGCTCTGCTAACTTATTACATACACTGTAAAAATTTCGTTAGTGTAACTGCATTTTTTCACTGTTATTTCAAAATTTGGGAAAATTTTGTGTTTCTTAAAGGCGCAGTAAAGTTTTTTATATTGCTTGTAAACTTGTTTTAAAGTGTTTTCCAAGCTTGCTAGTCTCATTGCTAGTCTGTTTAAACATGTCTGACACAGAGGAACCTACTTTTTAATTATGTTTGAAAGCCATGGTGGAGCCCCATAGGAGAATGTGTACTAAATGTATTGATTTCACCTTAAACAGTAAAGATCAGTCTTTATCTATAAAAGAATTATCACCAGAGGGTTCTGTCGAGGGGGAAGTTATGCCGACTAACTCTCCCCACGTGTCAGACCCTTCGCCTCCCGCTCAGGGGACGCACGCTAATATGGCGCCAATTACATCAGGGACGCCCATAGCGATTACCTTGCAGGACATGGCTGCAATCATGAATAATACCCTGTCAGAGGTATTATCTAGATTGCCTGAATTAAGAGGCAAGCGCGATAGCTCTGGGGTTAGGAGAGATACAGAGCGCGCAAATGCTGTTAGAGCCATGTCTGATACTGCGTCACAGTATGCAGAACATGAGGACGGAGAGCTTCAGTCTGTGGGTGACATCTCTGACTTGGGGAAACCTGATTCAGAAATTTCTAATTTTAAATTTAAGCTTGAGAACCTCCGTGTATTGCTTGGGGAGGTATTAGCTGCTCTGAATGACTGTAACACAGTTGCAATTCCAGAGAAATTGTGTAGGCTGGATAGATACTATGCGGTGCCGGTGTGTACTGACGTTTTTCCTATACCTAAAAGGCTTACAGAAATTATTAGCAAGGAGTGGGATAGACCCGATGTGCCCTTTTCC
The DNA here is from genome assembly GCF_027579735.1 of Bombina bombina. Classification (NCBI taxonomy): domain Eukaryota; kingdom Metazoa; phylum Chordata; class Amphibia; order Anura; family Bombinatoridae; genus Bombina; species Bombina bombina. Next base: position 300,629,936 of record NC_069499.1, on the reverse strand, counting down.
CCACCTCCTATATTTAGAAAAATGTTTCCAATAGACACCACTACACGGGACTTATGGCAGACGGTCCCTAAGGTGGAGGGAGCAGTTTCTACTTTAGCAAAGCGTACCACTATCCCGGTTGAGGACAGTTGTGCTTTTTCAGATCCAATGGATAAAAAATTGGAGGGTTACCTTAAGAAAATGTTTATTCAACAAGGTTTTATGCGGCGGCATTCTGGTTAGAGGCCCTGGAAGAGGCCATCCAGACAGCTCCATTGAATGAAATTATTGACAAGCTTAGAACGCTTAAGCTAGCTAACTCATTTGTTTCTGATGCCATTGTTCATTTGACTAAACTAACGGCTAAGGATTCCGGATTCGCCATCCAGGCGCGTAGGGCGCTATGGCTTTAATCCTGGTCAGCTGACGTGACTTCAAAGTCTAAATTACTCAACATTCCTTTCAAGGGGCAGACCTTATTCGGGCCTGGCTTGAAGGAAATTATTGCTGACATTACTGGAGGTAAGGGTCATACCCTTCCTCAGGACAGGGCCAAATCAAAGGCTAAACAGTCTAATTTTCGTGCCTTTTGAAATTTCACGGCAGGAGCAGCATCAACTTCCTCCGCTTCAAAACAAGAGGGAACTGTTGCTCATTCCAGACGGGCCTGGAAACCTAACCAGTCCTGGAACAAGGGCAAGCAGGCCAGGAAGCCTGCTGCTGCCCCCAAGACAGCATGAAGGAACGGCCCCCTATCCGGAAACGGATCTAGTGGGGGGCAGACTTTCTCTCTTTGCCCAGGCGTGGACAAGAGATGTTCAGGATCCCTGGGCGTTGGAGATCATATCTCAGGGATATCTTCTGGACTTTAAAGCTTCTCCTCCACAAGGGAGATTTCATCTTTCAAGGTTATCATCAAACCAGATAAAGAAAGAGGCATTCCTAAGCTGTGTGCAAGACCTCCTAGTAATGGGAGTGATCCATCCAGTTCCGCGGACGGAACAAGGACAGGGATTTTATTCAAATCTGTTTGTGGTTCCCAAGAAAGAGGGAACCTTCAGACCAATCTTGGATCTAAAGATCTTAAACAAATTCCTCAGAGTTCCATCATTCAAAATGGAAACTATTCAGACCATCCTACCCATGATCCAAGAGGGTCAGTACATGACCACAGTGGACTTCCACAGTGGACTTAAAGGATGCCTACCTTCACATACCGATTCACAAAGATCATCATCGGTTCCTAAGGTTTGCCTTTCTAGACAGGCATTACCAATTTGTAGCTCTTCCCTTCGGGTTGGCCACTGCCCTGAGAATTTTTACAAAGGTTCTGGGCTCACTTCTGGCGGTTCTAAGACCGCGAGGCATAGCGGTGGCTCCGTATCTAGACGACATCCTGATACAGGCGTCAAGCTTTCAAATTGCCAAGTCTCATACAGAGATAGTTCTGGCATTTCTGAGGTCGCATGGGTGGAAAGTGAACGTGGAAAAGAGTTCTCTATCACCACTCACAAGAGTCTCCTTCCTAGGGACTCTTATAGATTCTGTATAGATGAAAATTTACCTGACGGAGTCCAGGTTATCAAAACTTCTAAATGCTTGCCGTGTCCTTCATTCCATTCCACGCCCGTCAGTGGCTCAGTGCATGGAAGTAATCGGCTTAATGGTAGCGGCAATGGACATAGTGCCATTTGCGCGCCTGCATCTCAGACCGCTGCAATTATGCATGCTAAGTCAGTGGAATGGGGATTACTCAGATTTGTCCCCTCTACTAAATCTGGATCAAGAGACCAGAGATTCTCTTCTCTGGTGGCTTTCTCGGGTCCATCTGTCCAAGGGTATGACCTTTCGCAGGCCAGATTGGACGATTGTAACAACAGATGCCAGCCTTCTAGGTTGGGGCGCAGTCTGGAACTCCCTGAAGGCTCAGGGACCGTGAACTCAGGAGGAGAAACTCCTCCCAATAAATATTCTGGAGTTAAGAGCAATATTCAGAGATTTTGTTTGAGCATCAAACGGCGGAGCTGGGGGCAGCGGCACGCACTGACGTACGCGTGACGTGGCGCACTGGGATCCGCGCCAAGCCGGGCTGAGCGAGACGCCACCGGACAGGCGTCCTCGCATAAGTCAGAGCCCGCTACGAGTTGGGCTGCGGGGTGGAAGTGGGCTACGGACCGGGATCCACAGCTGGTCGACTCTGTCCCACCTTCAAGGCCAACTACTTAGGCGTACCAGCCCAGACCCTTAGGCGAGTGTCAGGGTTACTGCTTGCTAATGATCTGTCCCTTTAAGAGCCTCCTATATCAAGCACTTCCCCCCAGCATTCATTGCTGGTTAATTGAGAAAGGATTCACAGCACAAGCGTTACACTGAGAGTTTTCCTCACTCTCCAACAGCCTCATAAATTCTTATTTGAAGAGTTACTGATAACATCTCTTATTTTTCATTCCTACATCTAGCAGCTCTTCTACTCAATTCAACACTGGAAGATATTTCATACTATAAGGAAATCAAACTAACTCGACATCAAACCATGAAGCATTTACAAGGTAACAGGATTCAAGCAGCTTCATACACAGCACAGCAAGTAGCGGTGACGTCATCAGCTGCAGCCGCAACCGCTCTCCCTCTGAGTACCACGCTGCTGTACATAACAAACGGACAAGTAACAATTCCTGTGTTCTCAGGTCAGACCTAATTATTTTATTATTAATCGTTATCCTTACTTATTTTGATGAACTTTACCTGCCTAATTAAGGAATACTATATTTTACGTTTCTGCTTAATTTGAACTGTTTGCATTATCAAATGCCCTGAAAGTAATACAGTTTATGAAGTTAATAAACTGTCACTTATTGGGCAAATAGTAATACATTATATGAAGCACTGACAACGAATTCATCAAGCTTCTTTTATGTTACAAACCTACTTTTGAGGAAATTGTTGGTTCTTATTTATAAAACAAAATTAAATGCTTGTTCAAATTGCTACAAATACAGACTATTACAGAATTAACCAGCCATAAGGAAGAAAGGATTTAGTGTTTGTGTACACAGAATTATCCTATACTAAACATATACTTTCAACAGCAATTATGGAACAAGATCTTTTAAGTGATAAAGTTCAAGTCTTGTCAGACAGATTAGAAGCTTTATCAGGTTCTTTCCATGAATTACAAGTGGAAAATCAGGCTTTGAAGGCCTGCTTAAGAGAGACTCTGGCACCTAAACCTGCAAGTGCAGATTCTATCCCTGAACCTATGGTCTCCCCCCCAGAAAAATTCTCTGGTGACCGTTCAAGATTCAGAGAGTTTAAAAACTCCTGTTTGTTGCTTTTTCAATTAAAGCCACGTACTTATCCCACAGAAAGATCAAGAGTGCTCACTGTGATATCATATTTGAGGGGGGAACCTAGGGCTTGGGCTGACTCTTTTTGAAAATGATAATGCAATACTGGGATCTCTAGATGAATTCTTTGATCAAATGTCAGCATTATATGATGACCCTTTCAAACAGGTCACAGCTGAAAACTTACTTAGATCTTTAAAACAAAGAAAGAACCCAGTGGAGTCTTACATCACACAATTTAAAATTTCTGCCCGTGATTCGGGATGGAATGAGGTCTCCCTTAAAACTCAATATCGTTTAGGATTATCTGAGGATATAAAGGATGAGCTTTCACGCACAGGTATTCCAGATTCATTGGAAGATTTCTTTTCTCTCACTATTAACATAGATAGACGGCTTAGGGAACGCCGCTCTGAAAAGGCTAGCGGTACAAAAAGCTTTCTCTCCACACCTGTTTATCAAACTAAGGAATCACCACAACCTATGGACATAGGCTTCATAAAGGGTCCCCTCTCCTCTCAGGAAAAGACTAGGTGGAAGTTGCATAGTTTGTGCATGTATTGTGCCTGCCCTACACATGAAGTAAAGGACTGCCCAGTTCTGGCTAGGAATAAGAAGGGTAGGTTGCCTAACATCTCTGAATCCCTGTTAATGAAAACCATTAAACCATCATATTTAACTATCCCTATTATTTTACAGTGGGATCAAATCAGGATAACAACTGAAGCTATCCTGGACACCGGCTCATGTAGAAATTTTGTTGATTTTTCTTTTGTGAAACAGAATAAAATACCTCTAGTCTCTAAGAAAACTCCAGTCTCTGTGAAGGTCATTGATGGCTCTTTTTTAAAATCAGGTCCTGTCACACACCAAACTACACCATTACAGGTAATATCTTGCACACACATCACAGAAACACTCACTTTTGATGTCATATCTTCACCAATGTTTAATGTAATCCTTGGTATAAATTGGTTTTGTAAACACAAACCAACTATAAACTGGAATGACCTCAGTTTATCTTTTCCTCATCTCACTCAAAATGTTGAGACATCATCAGATTTAATTATGCTACAGGTTGAGGATAATATTTTACCCAAACAATATGCAGACTTCTCAGATGTTTTTAATAAAAAAGAAGCTGAATGTTTGCCCCCTCATAGGGATTACGATTGTCCTATTGATTTACTCCCAGGAGTTTCAATTCCCTATGGACATATCTACCCCCTTTCTAAACCAGAACTAGAACACCTTAAAAATTATATCGATGAGAACCTCCGAAAAGGTTTTATAAGACCTAGTACCTCTCCTGCAGGTGCAGGCATATTTTTTGTTACCAATAAAGATGGCACGTTAAGACCAATCATTGATTACAGGGAATTGAACAGGCGTACCAGAAAAAACAGGTACCCCCTACCTTTAATCCCTGAATTAATTGAAAGATTAAGGGGGGCCTCAATTTTCACTAAATTGGATCTTCGAGGTGCCTATAATCTTATACGAATGAGAGCTGGCGACGAATGGCTCACTGCTTTTCGGACTAGATATGGGCTATTCGAATATACAGTGATGCCATTCGGTCTGTGCAATGCCCCAGCAACATTCCAATGCTTAATCAATGATCTTTTCAGAGATATTTTGGATGTATATGTTGTTGTCTATTTGGACGATATTCTAGTTTACTCACAAAATTTAGATCAACATAGAATGCATGTTAGAGAAGTTCTCACTAGGTTACGAAAAAATAACCTATACGCTAAACTAGAAAAATGTATATTTGAATCAAATAATATCTCTTTTCTGGGGTATAACATCTCTCCTGAAGGAATCAAGATGCAAGATGACAAGGTTCAGGCCATTCATAATTGGCCGACTCCTCAATGTAAGAAAGATGTTCAACGTTTCCTTGGCTTCTCAAATTATTATAGGAAATTCATTCCTGGATTTGCTGCTATTACCAAACCTCTTACTGAACTCACCAAATTGAATCATCCTTTCAGGTGGACAAGCCATACTCAACAGGTATTTGACCTTTTAAAAAATAAATTCACTACAGCACCCATTCTCCAATACCCGGATTTAGAAAAGCAATTTATCCTGGAAGTTGACGCTTCTGAGTTCGCAATAGGGGCAATCCTCTCTCAAAGGAAATCATTCAAAGAACCCTTACATCCGGTCGCATTCTTCTCTAGATTGATGCAACCAGCAGAGTTAAATTATCCAGTTGGCGAGAAAGAATTACTTGCAATAAAGTGTTCCTTCGATCACTGGAGGCATTTGCTTGAGGGTGCAACACAACCAACTGTCATATATACTGACCACAAAAATCTGCAATATCTTCAGTCTAATCGAACTCTATCCTCCAGACAATTACGCTGGAGTCTTTACTTCTCTCGTTTCCATTACATCATTACCTACAGGCCTGGTACAAAAAATGGCAAGGCTGACGCCCTCTCTAGACAAGGTCCTAAACCTATAATACCATGCATTCCTACTACTATTGTTCCTAAGGACTCTATCATTGGAGTTATAACAAGTCTAACTACAGTGATAAAAGATGCTACTGCTATTGATCCATCAGTACCTCATACAGATCTTACTTACAATTCTGATGGCTTACTCTATAAGGACGGGAAGCTATACATACCTCCAAATCTTAGATCTTCAATCTTGAAAACAGTTCATGAGTCTCCCCTTGCTGGACACATGGGAAGGGATAAAACTTTGGATTTACTTAAGAGATCTTTTTGGTGGCCTACTCTTAACCTCGATCTCAAAGAATATATTTCTAAATGTGTTATATGCGCAACCTCCAAACCTTCTAAACAACTCCCTGTGGGTCTTTTACAGCCTTTACCTGTACCTCAAGTACCCTGGGAGGCGGTATCCCTAGACTTTATCGTGGACTTACCTCTCTCCAACAAATATACCACTATAATGGTTGTCACCGATCTATTCTCAAAGATGGCACATTTCATACCGGTTACCTCCCTACCCACTTCCAAGTTCACCAGTGAATTGTTCATTCAAAATATTGTAAGACTGCATGGAATACCTAAAACCATCCTTAGTGACCGTGGAACCCAATTCACATCTAAGTTCTGGAGAAATTTGTGTGCTGCTCTGCATATAGAACAAAAACTCACCACTGCTTACCATCCTCAGACGAATGGGCAGACGGAGAGGGTGAACCAGTGGCTAGAGCAATACCTACGTTGTTTCTGCTCTCACCAACAAGATTCTTGGGCCACCTACTTGCCCCTAGCAGAATTTGCCTATAATAATAATAAGAGTTCTACAACTGGCACATCACCATTTTTTATAAATTATGGTTTACATCCAAATTTCACACTACTTCCGAAGATTGACACCCCATGTCCTCAGGTGAATGATCTGGTTAATGACATTTCTGCTAACTTTTCTTCAATTCGTGAACATATTCTTCAGGCACAGGCATCACAACGCAGGTACTACGATCTTCGCCACAGACCTAGTCCTCAATATTCCGTAGGACAACAAGTATGGCTCTCCACTAAGAACCTCAAGATACCTTATCCTTGTAGGAAACTAGGTAAACTCTTTTTGGGTCCTTACCCTATCGTCAGGGTAAATGGTCCAACAACAGTTACACTCCAACTACCATCAACTTTTAAGATACATCCAACTTTCCATGTGTCTCTTATCAAACCTTGCAACCTACCCATAACAAATATTACATCAGAAGACCCAATACCTTCTGCTAATCTTGATTGCCAGTATGAGGTTCATAGCATTCTGGATTCTAGACTACGTCGTGGGAATCTTTTCTATTTGGTTCATTGGAAAGGTTTTGGCCATGAGGATGATTCCTGGGAGCCTGCCTCGAACATATCTGCTCCACATCTGATTTCCCTCTTCCATAGACGTAACCCTGATCGTCCTAGGCCTTGAACCTCGCTGTGGTTCTTTTTGTGGGGGGCTCTGTCAGGGTTACTGCTTGCTAATGATCTGTCCCTTTAAGAGCCTCCTATATCAAGCACTTCCCCCCAGCATTCATTGCTGGTTAATTGAGAAAGGATTCACAGCACAAGCGTTACACTGAGAGTTTTCCTCACTCTCCAACAGCCTCATAAATTCTTATTTGAAGAGTTACTGATAACATCTCTTATTTTTCATTCCTACATCTAGCAGCTCTTCTACTCAATTCAACACTGGAAGATATTTCATACTATAAGGAAATCAAACTAACTCGACATCAAACCATGAAGCATTTACAAGGTAACAGGATTCAAGCAGCTTCATACACAGCACAGCAAGTAGCGGTGACGTCATCAGCTGCAGCCGCAACCGCTCTCCCTCTGAGTACCACGCTGCTGTACATAACAAACGGACAAGTAACAATTCCTGTGTTCTCAGGTCAGACCTAATTATTTTATTATTAATCGTTATCCTTACTTATTTTGATGAACTTTACCTGCCTAATTAAGGAATACTATATTTTACGTTTCTGCTTAATTTGAACTGTTTGCATTATCAAATGCCCTGAAAGTAATACAGTTTATGAAGTTAATAAACTGTCACTTATTGGGCAAATAGTAATACATTATATGAAGCACTGACAACGAATTCATCAAGCTTCTTTTATGTTACAAACCTACTTTTGAGGAAATTGTTGGTTCTTATTTATAAAACAAAATTAAATGCTTGTTCAAATTGCTACAAATACAGACTATTACAGCGAGGCGAGCAAGGGGCGTGCCGCATTCTCACTGCAACAGTTGGCAGTTCTGAAACCCCCTATTATTAATAGGTCTGTGGATAACAGGGTGATGTAAGTTTAGTATGCCATGGCCCCCTGTACATATATTTAATGCTATATTAAAGGACTCCTTTACCTGAAAATCTAACTGTAAGGTGGCCTGGATGTCCAAGGGTGGTCTTATTCTACCCCCCCCCCCCCCCCCCCCCCGCTGATAATATGAATAGGAGACGGTGCTAAAAAGCGTGTTGGGTTGCTGCAAAAGGTTCAGACTGTCTAACTTGGCATTTCTGATGCCGCTATACTTCTACTTCTACAACTTAGATAAACGTGGAAACAGCGAGCTGGGCTGCTGAAAAGGCCTAGCCTGCCTTACTAGGCACATCTTGGTGCCGCAACCTTTTTGAGTATTCTGTGAAAGATTAATCTGTGTTCTCGAGCTGGGCTGCTGTTGAAGGTCCAGCCTGCAACTAACGGCACGAGAGAGTGCCTTACCAGAATGTGAGTATCCTGTGTTTTTTCTATGATGGGATAAAAGGGGAAGTGGCAGATACACACATGAGGCGGCCTCTGTCTTTTTTCTCTCCTGCACAGCTTGGATATCGGAGTCTGGAATCAAAAAAACAAAACAAAACAAAAAAAACTTTCTACATTCCTGTGGACAGCATACCTAAGGAACAAGTGGACATAGCTTTTCATCTCTCGCTAATTCAGAGGGGGAATCTGGGTAGAAGCAACAGACAGGAAAATTTTTGCAAGATTCGGAAGTGAACTCACTTGAGTATCTGACTTTTTTTTCTTTTCTTTTTTCCTTGTATTGTTCTTCATATCTTTGCATTTTTGGATAATTTTCATTAATTGTATTCTGTCATAAGCATTGTTGTGCAGGGTGTAATGATAAGATCAATAGCACTAGGTCACCACTAATGCAGAAGTCTTAAGCCAATTTCAACTACATATTTAAGGCGAGGTCTCCCTTTCTCTTCTTTTTTTTTTTTTTTTCTTTTTTTGTTTGTTTTTTATTGAAGGCCTAATTAGGACTAAATAGGGTTAAATAGAAAGCTTAAAGTCTTCTACGATCATTCTTTATGGATAAATTCCTTCTTCCTTCAGTGAATAATAAAACAACAATCATGGCGAGTAGAAGGCATCAGGAAAAAAAGCTAATAAGGCGCAGCACTGAAAACAGTCAGGAGGTAGCACAAGAAAATGTGGTGGAAGCAGTAAATAACTCTGAACTGCTGAAACAAATAAGTGAATTGTTTCTCCCTAAATTTGAGGCAATCCAAATAAGTATAGACTCAGTATCACAGGAGATTAAGCAGATGGTTACCAGAATTGGTCTAGCAGAACAGCGGATATCGGATCTGGAAGACAGAGATATAGAGAAAGATAAAGACTTGGCATATATTCAGAAACAAGTTAAATATTTAAGTGATAAAGTTGAGGATCTAGAAAACAGATCCAGGAGGAATAATGTAAGAGTGATTGGAGTCTCTGAAACAGTATCTGAACGAGAGTTAATTCACTTTGCCTCAATTCAATTGCCCTCCCTATTAAACATCACTGAGCCAACATGTACCTTCACAGTAGAAAGAGCCCATAGGTTAGGCAGGTTAAGAGATCAGGAGGATGATAAGAGCAGACCTAGACCAATTATTATTAAATATCTGAATTTTCAAGAAAAGGTCAAGATTTTGCAAGCTTACAGGGCACAAAAAATAGTCCTTTTTCAAAATAAGAAAATATTAATTTTTCAAGATTTTGCATTTGAAACATCAAGTAAGAGGAAGCTTTGTGCCCCCATCTGCTCACGTTTGATTCAGGAAGGAAGGGTAGTTAGGCTACTATATCCAGCCAGAATCAGTATACAGACTAAAGAAGGTTTTAGGATTTTTGAAAATCCTCAGGACCTAGAGGACTTCTTGAGAATAGAGCAAAGGCAAACTGATCAGATGGGGGCTATAAGCTCTGCAATATGGGTATACATGCCGAGCAAAGGGAGGAACAAGAGAAAGGAAAAGGAAGGGAAAATTTCTCTAGGTGAAGGGATGCTGTCAAGCTAGAATATAAATATTATAAGTAAGGGTCAATTTAGGAAGGTCAGGTGTACGTGTGTATGGGACTTTCGCCTTTTTTTTTTTTTTTTTTTCTCTCCTGCTTCTCCCCCCTCACCCCCCCTCTTAGTTCTTCTATGTCCCTTCTTAGAAGCAGGGAAGAAGTATAAGATATGACGGAATCATGTAAATTAGGATCTTGGAATGTAGGAGGGTTTACCTCCCCGGTCAAAAGAAAAGCAATTCTACAACACTTCAATAAACTTAAAATTGATATTGGCTTCTTACAAGAGACTCATCTAAATGAGTTAGAAAGTCAAAAACTTAAATGGGGATGGGTGGGTGAAGTTATTTATTCTGCAGGAATGCAGAGAAAAAGAGGGGTAGCTATAATTTTTAGGAAATCTTTAAAATATATCTCCCTTGTTGATCAATTTCTTGTTTCAAAATTTTATATTATACTGGAGGTAGAACTAGGCTCAAAAAGATTTGTGTTATGCAATGTATATGGTCCGAATATAAAAAAAAAAAAAGAGTTTTGGGAACCCCTACAAAACAAATTATTGGAATATAATCAAAATATAATTTTAGGGGGAGATTTGAATCTGGTAGCATCCAGTACTCTAGACAGAAATCGGAAGGGGAAAGAGGTCATACCAGGCAGTAAGGATACTAAGATCTTTAAAAAATTCTGCTTCAATTTATTCTTATTAGATATCTGGAGAAATGTCTATCCAGACAGTAAAGAATTTACGTGTCTATCTAAAGTGTATAAATCTTTATCACGAATTGATATGTTCTTAATCAGTGACAAATTGTTTTCTCTAGCAAAAAAAGTTGAAATCATGCCTATAACAATTTCAGATCATGCCCCTATTATTATTTGTATGTCAATTATGAATCCTAAATTAGGAAACCACAGATTATACTTTCCAACATATTTTTATAATAACTTAAAATTTCGAAGTTTTTTGCTAGAGAAATGGAATTCTTACTATAACGAGAATAGAGGATCAGTACTGAATATAGAATCCTTATGGCAAGCTTTTAAAGCAGTGATAAAAGTAAAAAGGAAAAATGATGCTTACTGGATTCAACTCTCTAAGCAGATTATTAATAAATTTCAAAAATATGTTGCAGATAATAGTCAAGATAATTGGCGAAATTACCTGGAAGCCAAAAAACAAAGAGATAACTGGCATATATCAAAAGAAATACAGCATGAGCTGAAAAGAAACAGTAATTACATGCAATTCGGTAATAAGATAGGGAAATTTCTGGCCAGACTGGTAAGTACAAGGAAAACAAATAGTATTATATCAGTAATTAAAACTAAACACAAAACCTGTACTCTCCCTCATGATATCTTAGAGGAATTTGCGCACTACTTTAAACAACTATATCAGGATCAACCCATAGATAAAATAAAAAGAGATCTCTTTTGGGATAGGATTAAATTACCTCAAATAGCCAAAGAGGACCTGGATCTCCTCAACTCTCCAATTAAGGAAGAGGAGATTAAAAACTCTATTGTGAAATTGAAGTTAAACAAAGCGCCAGGCCCGGATGATCTCCCAGGTGAATTATATAAAATTCTTGCAGATACGATTACCCCTACTCTATGTGAGCTTTTCAATGGTTTCTTACAGGAAAATCAAACACCTTCTAAATATTTTTTAGAATCTAGAATAATTTTAATCTATAAACAAGGTAAAAATAGAGAATTAATGGAGTCTTATAGACCCATCTCTTTGCTAAATGTGGATTACAAAATCCTAACCCACATATTAGCAGACAGACTTCAAAAAGTGATTAGTGAACTGGTCCATCCTGACCAAACTGGTTTTATCAAAGGAAGGACACTTATTAAAAACCTTAGGAAACTAGAGACGGCAATCAATTATTGTGAACTAAAAAAAGAAAGGGGAGAAAAACTTTCAGAAGATGCTGCGATTATCTCGATTGATACACAAAAAGCGTTTGATACGCTACTCTGGGATCATATGTTCACAACCATTAATAATTTTGGTATCCAGGGTAAATTCTCTCAAATTATTGCCTTACTATACTCTAATACAGGGGCGATTCTAAGTGTTAACTCCCTAACTTCAGAACAATTCACGCTTCATCGAGGAACGAGACAAGGTTGTCCGTTATCCCCGCTGCTTTTTAATCTGGCGTTAGAGCCTCTGGCAATATTGTTTAGACAAGAATTGTTAGGGATCAACATCGAAGGTCACAGAATAACTCAAGCTATATATGCCGATAATCTTCTGATTTTTGCTCAAAATCTTAAATATAATTTGCCTATAATTGTGGAAGCCTTAGAAGCTTTCCAGGCCTTTTCTGGCTTTGCAATCAATAAAGAAAAATCGGAACTTATGTGGCTTATCAAACTAAAAAGCTCTCCAGAAATTCCCTTTAAAGTGACCAGAGATTACATTACATATTTAGGGATAAAATTTGCATCTAACTCCAAGAGATGGTACAATTTAAATTTTGCACCAGCCATTGCATCACTCCAGGCAGATTTAGAAAGATGGAAGAACCTGCCCCTATCTCTTATGGGTCGAATACACTTAATAAAAATGATCTCTCTTCCCAAATTTTTATATATCTTTCAGGCCCTCCCACTCTTATTACTGAGGAAAGACTGTCAGCTAATCAATAAATTAATAACACAATTCATTTGGTGCAAAAAAAAGCCTAGGGTAGCGCTGAAACGTCTGTGTGCCAGGAAAGAGGCTGCAGGCTTGGCTCTTCCCGATTTTGAGCTGTATAATATAGCCTCCAATTTAAAATTTGTTTGGGACTGGTTTTCTGACAAAGGACATTTCTCCTTGCTCGAAATTGAAGGAGCCCTAGTAGCACCTTATGCCCTTAAAGCATTAACACACATGCCTTTAAAACTAATTCCCATAGAAATAAGGGGGATGCTAATCATAGACCAACCAATACGGGCTTGGTGTCAATTTTGTTCTAGAATTGGGATAAGCCACAGAGGATCATCTTTTTTAACAATTAAAGGTAATCCGGAATTCGAGGAAGGCTATGACTCAGCTAGATTCAATGCCTGGTCAGAACTAGGGATTAATTATATCTCACAGTTACTCAAAAAAGAAGATAACTCGATTAAAACTTTTAATGAATGTAAATCTGAATATAATATACCAAATCGCCTTTTCTTATTTACAAATACGTCACTATGCTGATCAGTGTAGGAAAATAAAGGCAATAGAATGGGACAATGATATACTAAGGCAGATAATTAATCTGTTTCAGGTAGGAAAATTTTCTATTGCGCACTCATATTATGCCTTACTCACCTCTCAAGAACAAAGCAATAAAAGATATTTGGAACTTAAATGGGATCTAATAGGTGAAAATTCACAAGAATCAGTTATAATTAAGAACTCTGGAGATAGGGTAGCAAAGGCGATGAAAGGAGAATATTTTAAAGAACAACAGTTAAAGATTTTGTATCAATGTTACTATACACCCAGCTGGCAGGCCCGGTGGGATAAAAAACATGAGAAGACAGTCTGTAGCAAATACAAATACTATGCAGCAGATATGACCCATCTCTTTTGGTTCTGCCCAGTAATTCAAAGATTCTGGGGGAAAATTTCATTCTGGGTCACCAAAATCTTAAATCAATACTTTCAAGTAAGTAAACATGCAGTTTTTTTTCCTAGTAACCCAGGAAGAAGCAGGCCCTAGCCATTTATTAATAAACACAATGATATTGTTTGGTAGGAAACTTGTATTAAAACACTGGCAGTCTAATAAAGAACCTACATTTTCTGAATTTAAAAATGGGATAACATATCAAATGTTTCTAGAACAAGCCTCAGTACAGGCACAGATAGATAATAATATAAGGTCCTTCTTAAATAAATGGGGGATTTTTATCCAATCTTTAGATCAGGAAACTCAAAAATTGGTCCTGCAGCCGTTTAAGAACTCTCTCTATTTACTGGAAGCTAACCTAAGAGGCGAATGGCTGCTTGCCCGAAACAATGTGGTGAAAACCAGTAGGGGAGGGGGTGGTTTTGTTGCTTTTTTTTTTTTCTTTCCTCTTTCCCCCTCTTCTTTTCTTCTTTTTTCCCTGTGTGTGTGTCGGATAGGATCTGGAGAATATAGCATTATTGGAAATTACTAAAAATTATGGTTTTGGTAAGGGTTTTTATGTATTAAGAAAATATGCCATGTCAGAACTGTCTTTTCTTGAGTAGTTAGGTGTACATCTCTATCCGCTGAAGGTGCCTATCAACTTCTAAGCGAGATTGTATTCTGCTTTGTATTATCGGTTATTTGTGGATGCACATTGTTACTGTACCTGCTTTTGTGTTGGAACACCTATTGTCAATTGTTCTTTTTTCTGGGCAAAATAAAAAAGAAATTAAAAAAAAAAAAAAAAAAAGCAATATTCAATGCTCTTCTAGCTTGGCCTCAGTTAGCAACACTGAGGTTCATCAGATTTCAGTCGGACAACATCACGACTGTGGCTTACATCAACCATCAAGGGGGAATCAGGAGTTGCCTAGCGATGTTAGAAGTCTCAAAGATAATTCGCTGGGCAGAGTCTCACTCTTGCCACCTGTCAGCAATCCACATCCCAGGCGTAGAGAACTGGGAGGCGGATTTTCTAAGTCATCAGACTTTTCATCCGGGGGAGTGGGAACTCCATCCGGAGGTGTTTGCTCAACTGGTCCATCGTTGGGGCAAACCAGAACTGGATCTCATGGCGTCTCGCCAGAACGCCAAGCTTCCTTGTTACGGATCCAGGTCCAGGGACCCGGGAGCAACGCTGATAGATGCTCTAGCAGCTCCTTGGTTCTTCAACCTGGCCTATGTGTTTCCACCGTTCCCTCTGCTCCCTCGACTGATTGCCAAAATCAAACAGGAGAGAGCATTGGTGATTCTGATAGCGCCTGCGTGGCCACGCAGGACCTGGTATGCAGACCTAGTGGACATGTCATCTCTTCCACCATGGACTCTGCCTCTGAGGCAGGACCTTCTCATACAAGGTCCTTTCAATCATCCAAATCTACTTTCTCTGAGACTGACTGCATGGAGATTGAACGCTTGATTCCATCTAGGCGTGGCTTCTCCGAGTCAGTCATTGATACCTTAATACAGGCTCGGAAGCCTGTCACCAGGAAAATCTACCATGCGTAAATATCTTTATTGGTGTTAATCCAAGAGTTACTCATGGAGTAAGGTTAGGATTCCTAGGATATTGTCCTTTCTCCAAGAGGGTTTGGACAAAGGCTTATCAGCTAGTTCTTTAAAAGGACAGATCTCTGCTCTGTCTATTCTTTTGCACAAGCGTCTGGCAGAAGTTCCAGACGTCCAGGCATTTTGTCAGGCTTTGATTAGGTTTAAGCCTGTGTTTAAAACTGTTGCTCCCCCGTGGAGCTTAAACTTGATTCTTAAAGTTCTTCAGGGAGTTCCGTTTGAACCCCTTCATTCCATTGATATTAAACTTTTATCTTGGAAAGTTCTGTTTTTGATGGCTATTTCCTCGGCTCAAAGAGTCTCTGAGTTATCTGCCTTACATTGTGATTCTCCTTATCTGATTTTTCATTCAGACAAGGTAGTTCTGCGTACCAAACCTGGGTTTTTATCTAAGGTGGTTTCTAACAGGAATATCAATCAAGAGATTGTTGTTCCATCATTGTGTCCTAATCCTTCTTCAAAGAAGGAACGTCTTTTGCATAATCTGGACATAGTCCGTGCCTTGAAGTTTTACTTACAGGCTACTAAAGATTTTCGTCAAACATCTGCCCTGTTTGTCGTTTACTCTGGACAGAGGAGAGGTCAAAAAGCTTCGGCAACCTCTCTCTCCTTTTGGCTTCGGAGCATAATACGCTTAGCCTATGAGACTGCTGGACAGCAACCCCCTGAAAGGATTACAGCTCATTCTACTAGAGCTGTGGCTTCCACCTGGGCCTTTAAAAATGAGGCCTCTGTTGAACAGATTTGCAAGGCTGCGACTTGGTCTTCGCTTCACACCTTTTCAAAATTTTACAAATTTGACACTTTTGCTTCTTCGGAGGCTGTTTTTGGGAGAAAGGTTCTACAGGCAGTGGTTCCTGCCTTGTCCCTCCAATCATCCGTGTACTTTAGCTTTGGTATTGGTATCCCACAAGTAATGGATGATCCGTGGACTGGATGCACTTAACAAGAGAAAACATAATTTATGCTTACCTGATAAAAAATTTTCTCTTGTATCCAGAGAAATTTTTCTCTTGTATCCGCCCTGTCCTTTTAAGGCAGGTCTAAATTTTAATTAAACTACAGTCACCACTGCACCCTATGGTTTCTCCTTTCTCGTCTTGTTTCGGTCGAATGACTGGATATGGCAGTGAGGGGAGGAGCTATATAGCAGCTCTGCTGTGGGTGATCCTCTTGCAACTTCCTGTTGGGATGATCCGTGGACTGGATACACTACAAGAGAAATAAATTTATCAGGTAAGCATAAATTATGTTTTTATAGTGCTTGGTGTTATTATACTGATGCAGATACCACTGATTCTATAACCAGCCCTCCTCTGGCTATACCCATGAGCCAGTGTCATTATATAGTGCTGGGTGTTATACTGATGCAGATACCACTGATCCTATAACCAACGTTTCTTTGGCTATACCCATGTGCCAGTGTCACTACTGTGTCATTTATATAGCGCTGGGTGTAGTTATACTGATGCAGATACCACTGACCCTATAACCAGCCCTTGTCTGGCTATATACATGTGCCAGTGTCACTACTGTGTCTTTTGTATAGAGCTGGGTGTTATTATACAGATACAGATGCAGATACACATCCAGTATTTCACTCAGGCTTTATTTATTCCATAACTTGACAAGCCACTAACTTTATTCACACTTCATATTTTTTTTTATTCCTATTATTTAATCAGAAAGAAAATATATTCTAAGATTGTGGCGGACACTGCAAGGGTTAGTCACGGACACCTTGCCTATCCCTGCTCATATCTCTTTACTCTTTCTTTTTTCTCCCCTTTTTACTTTTTTTCTTTTTCTTTCTAATATATTTAGCACATAGCCCAAAATGTGTGTTTGTCAATGCTGCAATAGGAGTGTATAATTTTTTTTTTACTCGCCAATGGCTAGTACAGAGTGGACATTTTGAGACGTATGTATGTGTGTGTGTGTACATATATGTATGTATGTGTATATATATATATATATATATATATATATATATATATATATATATATATATATATATATATATATATATATATATATATATATATATATATATATATATATATATATATATAATACATATACACGTCATGCGCTACTAAGCCCATTGGGACAAGGGGTTAATTGGCGGAAAAACATGCAGACGACAGCGGCGGATCTTGAAGTTCTCATCTGATAAGGTAAGGCAAAGCACTCTCTTGCTAGGTGGACAAGTCACTTGTCAGTAAAACGGTTTCAAAGTTTCATTTCAGTGTGTAATAATTGCACTTTTTTTTTTTCTTTACAACTTTTAAAATACAAATCTTAATTTTGGCTCAATGTAAATTTAAATATAATAATAATAAAGTATTAATAGGATTGATGAAACTACATGCTGGCAATGCACAGATCTTATTGTGTTTCATTTGCAGAAGAGGATATTCGGCTCAGAGAAGAGCCGAACACGAAAAATAACCTAAATGTATTTAATGATAATTTGTGCAATAAAAATTCAACGTTGTTAATACTGGCTAATTTTAGCTTAATATTTGGGTGGTCAGTAAAATCAGCCAGTTGGTGCCCCCGCTAAAAAGGTCCTGGAACAGTGATATTGCTTCACTCTAACGAGCAAACCTGGAACTGCTTGTTTTGAACACGATCTGTTTTACACAAAAAATACACAATCTCAAGAATTGCTTTATAATAAAAAAATGTGTTTAGCCAGCTATTTTTCTGATAAAATTGACATATTTTTGCCAGTAGGTTTATAAAGATAAATTGTGCCCTCCTTGGCTGCATCCTTTGTGTGAGCTCTCCTCCGTGGCTTGTTATGTGGCAATAAGCAGCAGGAGGATTTGTGTCTTCTGTGTTTGGCACTAAAATATTTATCAGCAGTTTCCAACATATATTTATCATTTGATTTTAAAACGCTTTTGTCTCCCACAGTACAAAGTACTTGTTTTTTTCCTTGGCTCCTGTGTTACCCTGCAGCTTTGCATAACTAGGCAGAAGCTTTGGTTTCTTACCTTAGAGGCAATGTTGCTCTCACACAGTGTGAGTCACACTTTACGTTTTCTTTTATCTTAAAGGGACATTAAACACAAATCTGTGTGTGTGCGTAAAAGGGCACTTTTTTAAACATATTACAATATTTGTCTGAAAAAAAAGTTGTTAAATGCTTATTTTGTGGAGAGGATGCAAGCAAATTGGATCTTTACTGCACATTTGATGTTAATACCCTCAACTACGACCTTTAAGGGACAAAATAATATGACTTTCAATTTGCAAAACACTTATTTGAAGACATCTTTATACTGATACTCACACATCCCGCCAAGACATGAATGTAAAATTAGGAAGCTCTTATTTCAGATGGCTTTAAATGGTATTAGATCCCTGATCTTGGAAATCTGCTACAGTGCAATCTGTACAAATGTGGAAAGATCGTACGCAGGAATTATTAAGTTGTGAGGAAAATTGTTTTTTTGAGAAAAAAAAATTAGTTAGAATTTTATAGCTTAGTCAAATTCTCTTGGGAGAAATATATCAATGGGGTCAGAATCTCTAGACACTTACCTGAGGAATGTAACATACAGCAAGAAAATATCTTGCCATAAAACCTAATTCTCACATGCTAAGTAGTATCATGTATTGGAAAGTTGTTTTAAATTGGATCCTCTAAATGAATCATTAAAGTATAATTTTGATTTGTCTCTTTAAATACAATTGTGACCATTCACACAGGAATTTTACATTTTTTTATGTGTTTTATTGTATGTGTAAACTAACACCTGTCAACTGAATTTAAATGTGTATCAAATTTTCTTGAAATTATGCAGTGAAACAACGCATTTCCAACAATCTAGCAATACCAAACATATAACTTCTGATAAAGCAAAATAAAACACAAAATCCCCTGGTGCAAAATAAAATTATGGGATATGTTTCCCATATTCTGCGGATTAGAGACGTTTACTGTGCAGTCTCCCAAGATAACAGTGCAATCCCACAGGATGATGGTGTAATGGCATCAGATCTAAGCAAAGTCTGAATTCAGCACTGATGATTCTGATTGGCTAGTTTTTACTGAAGAAGATAGTAGCAAGAAAAACTCAATGGTAACTGCTCACAGAGCAGTTCCTCTGGTGAGTTGATCTATGTTGTGTGTGTGTGTGTGGTTTTTCTCCAACATTGGTGTGTCCGGTCCACGGCGTCATCCTTACTTGTGGGATATTCTCTTCCCCAACAGGAAATGGCAAAGAGTCCCAGCAAAGCTGGCCATATAGTCCCTCCTAGGCTCCGCCCACCCCAGTCATTCTCTTTGCCGTTGCACAGGCAACATCTCCACAGAGATGGTTAAGAGTTTTTTGGTGTTTAAATGTAGTTTTTATTCTTCTATCAAGTGTTTATTTTAAAATAGTGCTGGTATGTACTATTTACTCTGAAACAGAAAAGGATGAAGATTTCTGTTTGTAAGAGGAAGATGATTTTAGCAGACAGTAACTAAAATCGATTGCTGTTTCCACATAGGACTGTTGAGATGAAGTAACTTCAGTTGGGGGAAACAGTTAGCAGACTTTTCTGCTTAAGGTATGACTAGCCATATTTCTAACAAGACTGTGTAATGCTGGAAGGCTGTCATTTCCCCTCATGGGGACCGGTAAGCCATTTTCTTAGTCAAACATACAGAATAAAGGGCTTAATAAGGGCTAAAAAACTGGTAGACATTTTTATGGGCTAAATCGATTGCTTTATTTGGGCATATTATTCAGATTTAGGCTAACAATTGGCATTTATAATCTTGGGGAACGTTTATAAAACGGCAGGCACTGTGTTGGACACCTTTTTCAGTCAGGGGGCCTTTCTAGTTATAGACTGAGCCTCATTTTCGCGCCATTACTGCGCAGTTGTTTTTGGAGAGCAGGGCATGCAGATGCATGTGTGAGGATCTAAGAATCACTAAAAAAGCTTCTAGAAGGCGTCATTTGGTATCGTATTCCCCTCTGGGCTTGGTTGGGTCTCAGCAAAGACTATAGCTGGGACTGTATAGGGGTTAAATTTAAAAACGGCTCCGGTTCCGTTATTTTAAGGGTTAAAGCTCTGAAATTTGGTGTGCAATACTTTTAATGCTTTAACAATTCCTTCATACTTTTTCACATATTCAGTAATAAAGTGTTTTCTGTTTGAAATTTAAAGAGACAGTAACGGTTTTATTTTAAAACGTTTTTTGTGCTTTGTTGACAAGTTTAAGCCTGTTTAACATGTCTGTACCTTCAGATAAGCTATGTTCTATATGTATGAAAGCCAATGTGTCTCCCCATTTAAATTTATGTGATAATTGTGCCATAGCGTCCAAACAAAGTAAGGACAGTACTGCCACAGATAATGATATTGCCCAAGATGATTTTTCAAATGAGGGGAGTAAACATGATACTACATCATCTCCTACTGTGTCTACACCAGTTTTGCCCATGCAGGAGGCCCCTAGTACATCTAGTGCGCCAATACTTATTACCATGCAACAATTAACGGCTGTAATGGATAACTCCATAGCAAATCTTTTATCCAAAATGCCTACTTATCAGAGAAAGCGCGATTGCTCTGTTTTAAACACTGAAGAGCAGGAGGGCGCTGATGATAATTGTTCTGTCATACCCTCACACCAATCTGAAGGGGCCATGAGGGAGGTTTTGTCTGATGGAGAAATCTCAGATTCAGGAAAAATTTCTCAACAAGCTGAACTTGATGTTGTGACATTTAAATTAGAACATCTCCGCGCACTGCTTAAGGAGGTGTTATCTACTCTGGATGATTGTGACAACTTGGTCATTCCAGAGAAATTATGCAAGATGGACAAGTTCCTAGAGGTTCTGGTGCCCCCCGACGCTTTTCCTATACCCAAGCGGGTGGCGGACATAGTAAATAAGGAGTGGGAAAAGCCCGGCATACCTTTTTGTCCCCCCCCCCCCTATATTTAAGAAATTATTTCCTATGGTCGACCCCAGAAAGGACTTATGGCAGACAGTCCCCAAGGTCGAGGGGGCAGTTTCTACTCTAAACAAACGCACTACTATTCCTATCGAAGATAGTTGTGCTTTCAAAGATCCTATGGATAAAAAATTGGAAGGTTTGCTTAAAAAGATTTTTGTACAGCAAGGCTACCTTCTACAACCAATTTCATGCATTGTTCCTGTCACTACGGCAGCGTGGTTCTGGTTCAAGGAACTAGAAAAGTCGCTCAGTAGAGAAACTCCATATGAGGAGGTTATGGACAGAGTTAACGCACTTAAATTGGCTAACTCTTTTATTTTAGATGCCGCTTTGCAATTAGCTAGATTAGCGGCGAAAAATTCAGGGTTTGCTATCGTGGCGCGCAGAGCGCTTTGGCTAAAGTCTTGGTCAGCGGATGTGTCATCCAAGACAAAATTGCTTAACATCCCTTTCAAAGGTAAAACTTTATTTGGACCAGAATTGAAAGAGATTATTTCAGACATCACTGGGGGAAAGGGCCACGCCCTTCCACAGGATAGGTCTTTTAAGGCTAAAAATAAGCCTAATTTTCGTCCTTTTCGCAGAAACGGACCAGCCTCTAATTCTGCATCCTCTAAGCAAGAGGGTAATACCTCACAACCCAAACCAGCCTGGAAACCAATGCAAGGCTGGAACAAGGGTAAGCAGGCCAAGAAGCCTGCCACTGCTAACAAAACAGCATGAAGGAGTAGCCCCCAATCCGGGACCGGATCTAGTGGGGGGCAGACTCTCTCTCTTTGCTCAGGCTTGGGCAAGAGATGTTCAGGATCCTTGGGCGCTAGAAATAGTTTCTCAAGGTTATCTCCTGGAATTCAAGGAACTACCCCCAAGGGGAAGGTTCCACAGATCTCGCTTATCCTCAAACCAAATAAAGAGACAGGCATTCTTACATTGTGTAGAAGACCTGTTAAAAATGGGAGTTGTTACGGTTGCCTCCAGGCTGGCTGGAAGTTGGACCGTAGAAAAGGATGCTCCTAGCGCTCACCAAAGGAGCAGCAGCACCGTGGACACTATAACTACTGCGTAGCCACCATCAGTAATGCAGACTATATGAACCACCGCTGCTGGGCTGGTATCTCGCCGTCTGCTCTGCGCCCTGGACCTACGACCAGGCTCCAGTAGGCGAACCTCTTCCTTCTGTAGCAATCCCTGTAGCTAAGGGAGTATGAAAAACATAGCAATCCCTGTAGTGATTATAAGCTGTCCCCTACAAACATGAGTCAAAGCTGCAAGTTAGAGGGACAGAAATAGGTCTGATGTGCTGGAGCACACAGCCTCCTTTTTATTGAGGTTACATGCAAACAGGACACTCTCAGGGGGAGGCATAAAATCCCCCATCACACATTTGATATTAGATAGAGCAGTGATTTTTAACCTTTTTTTTGCCGTGGCACACTTTTTTACATTAAAAAATCCTGTGGCACACCACCATCCCAAAATTTAAAAAAAAATCACACATTGTAGCCTAATACAGCATATATGTATACACATACACACAAACAAACACATACTGTATGTATTGTGCTGTTATGCCATGCCTCCTACAAACTACCCCTGCACTGGGAGTAAAAACAAGCAAAGTTTAAAAAATATGTCACACTGTTGTCAGTCTGCCGTGGCACACCTGAGGATCTGTCACGGCACACTAGTGTGCCACGGCACACTGGTTGAAAAACACTGAGATAGAGAGACACTCCCTTTGACAGGCCACAACATTACTTCAGCAGATAACATTTTACACACAATAAAACAATGCAGTCCACCTTATCAATACTAGTCTGATTAGACAATGGGAAAGTTGATCACTAAACCTAATTAGAGCTGATCCCAGCAGACTTGTATTTAGTATAGGTTTCTTGAAGCTGAACAAAATTTAACTCTTAATGGCACACAATGAAACTGAACCAAGTGGGAGAAAGCCAGGGACAAGTCATTTCACAGGTCTGGGGACATAGTCTTAAAGGGGGCATTGTTCACCAAAGTCACAATATGTCCCCAGACAGTTCCCAAAGGGCCACACACACCCAACAAAAGTCAATATACTCTCAGGGGCACAATCTTACAGGGGCCATAGTCATGTGGAAGGAGGCTGGCAAATAGGCTTCTCCAAAATCCAGGGAAGCAGGGCAATTTTCCATTTAAAGGGCCAGTTACAAACAGCAGTTTGTAACAGGAGTGATACACCCAGTTCCAATAAAGGAACAAGGAATGGGATTTTATTCCAATCTGTTCGTAGTTCCCAAAAAAGAGGGAACGTTCAGACCAATTTTGGATTTGAAGATCCTAAACAAATTTCTCAGGGTACCATCGTTCAAAATGGAAACTATTTGAACGATTCTACCCACCATCCAGGAAAGTCAGTTTATGACTACCGTGGATCTAAAGGATGCGTACCTACATATTCCTATCCACAAGGAACATCATCAGTTCCTAAGGTTCGCTTTTCTGGACAAGCATTACCAGTTTGTGGCCCTCCCATTCGGGTTGGCCACTGCTCCAAGGATTTTCACAAAGGTGCTAGGGTCCCTTCTAGCGGTTCTAAGACCAAGGGGCATTGCAGTAGTACCTTACTTGGACGACATTCTAATACAAGCGTCGTCTCTGTCAAAAGCAAAGGCTCTTACGGAGATCGTTCTAGCCTTTCTCAGATCTCACGGATGGAAGGTGAACAAAGAAAAAAGTTCTCTGTCCCCGTCAACAAGAGTTCCCTTCTTGGGAACAATAATAGATTCCTTAGAAATTAGGATTTTTCTGACAGAGGTCAGAAAATCAAAACTTCTAAGCTCTTGTCAAGTGCTTCATTCTGTTCCTCGTCCTTCCATAGCGCAGTGCATGGAAGTAGTAGGATTGATGGTTGCAACAATGGACATAGTTCCTTTTGCACAAATTCATCTAAGACCATTACAACTGTGCATGCTCAGTCAGTGGAATGGGGATTATACAGACTTGTCTCCAATGATTCAAGTAGATCAAAAGACCAGAGATTCACTCCGTTGGTGGCTGACCCTGGACCATCTATCCCAGGGAATGAGCTTCCGCAGACCAGAGTGGGTCATTGTCACGACTGACGCCAGTCTGGTGGGCTGGGGCGCGGTCTGGGAATCCCTGAAAGCTCAGGGACTATGGTCTCGGGAAGAGTCTCTTCTCCCGATAAACATTCTGGAACTGAGAGCGATATTCAATGCTCTCAGAGCTTGGCCTCAACTAGCAAAGGCCAAATTCATAAGGTTTCAATCAGACAACATGACGACCGTTGCATATATCAATCATCAGGGGGGAACAAAGAGTTCCCTGGCGATTGAAAGAAGTGACCAAAATAATTCAATGGGCGGAGGATCACTCCTGCCACTTGTCTGCGATCCACATCCCAGGAGTGGAAAATTGGGAAGCGGATTTTCTGAGTCGTCAGACATTCCATCCGGGGGAGTGGGAACTCCATCCGGAAATCTTTGCCCAAATAACTCAATTATGGGGCATTCCAGACATGGATCTGATGGCGTCTCGTCAGAACTTCAAGGTCCCTTGCTACGGGTCCAGATCCAGGGATCCCAAGGCGACTCTAGTAGATACACTAGTAGCACCTTGGACCTTCAACCTAGCTTATGTATTCCCACCGTTTCCTCTCATTCCCAGGCTGGTAGCCAGGATCAATCAGGAGAGGGCCTCGGTGATCTTGATAACTCCTGCGTGGCCACGCAGGACTTGGTATGCAGACCTGGTGAATATGTCATCGGTTCCACCATGGAAGCTACCTTTGAGACAGGACCTTCTTGTTCAGGGTCCATTCGAACATCCAAATCTGGTCTCCCTCCAACTGACGGCTTGGAGATTGAACGCTTGATTCTATCAAAGCGTGGGTTTTCAGATTCTGTTATAGATACTCTGGTTCAGGCCAGAAAACCTGTAACTAGAAAAATTTACCATAAGATATGGAAAAAATATATCTGTTGGTGTGAATCCAAAGGATTTCCATGGAATAAGATAAAAATTCCTAAGATTCTCTCCTTTCTACAAGAAGGTTTGGAGAAAGGATTATCTGCAAGTTCTCTAAAGGGACAGATCTCTGCTTTATCTGTTTTACTACACAAAAGACTGGCAGCTGTGCCAGATGTTCAAGCATTTGTTCAGGCTTTGGTTCGGATTAAGCCTGTTTACAGACCTTTGACTCCTCCCTGGAGTCTAAATCTAGTTCTTTCAGTTCTTCAAGGGGTTCCGTTTGAACCTTTACATTCCATAGATATTAATTTACTATCTTGGAAAGTTTTGTTTTTGGTTGCAATTTCTTCTGCTAGAAGAGTTTCAGAGTTATCTGCTCTGCAGTGTTCTCCGCCCTATCTGGTGTTCCATGCAGATAAGGTGGTTTTGCGTACTAAGCCTGGTTTTCTTCCAAAGGTTGTTTCTAACAAAAATATTAACCAGGAGATAGTTGTACCTTCTTTGTGTCCGAATCCAGTTTCAAAGAAGGAACGTTTGTTACACAATTTGGACGTTGTCCGTGCTCTAAAGTTCTATTTAGAGGCTACTAAAGATTTCAGACAAACCTCTTCCTTGTTCGTCGTTTATTCTGGTAAAAGGAGAGGTCAAAAAGCGACTTCTACCTCTCTTTCCTTTTGGCTTAAAAGCATTATCCGATTGGCTTACGAGACTGCCGGACGGCAGCCTCCTGAAAGAATCACAGCTCACTCCACTAGGGCTGTGGCTTCCACATGGGCCTTCAAGAACAAGGCTTCTGTTGACCAGATATGTAAGGCAGCGACTTGGTCTTCACTGCACACTTTTGCTAAATTTTACAAATTTGATACTTTTGCTTCTTCGGAGGCTATTTTTGGGAGACAGGTTTTGCAAGCTGTGGTGCCTTCCGTTTAGGTAACCTGATTTGCTCCCTCCCTTCATCCGTGTCCTAAAGCTTTGGTATTGGTTCCCACAAGTAAGGATGACTCCGTGGACCGGACACACCAATGTTGGAGAAAACAGAATTTATGCTTACCTGATAAATTACTTTCTCCAACTGTGTGTCCGGTCCACGGCCCGCCCTGGTTTTTTAATCAGGTCTGATGAATTATTTTCTCTAACTACAGTCACCACGGTACCATATGGTTTCTCCTATATATATTTCCTCCTGTCCGTCGGTCGAATGACTGGGGTGAGCGGAGCCTAGGAGGGACTATATGGCCAGCTTTGCTGGGACTCTTTGCCATTTCCTGTTGGGGAAGAGAATATCCCACAAGTAAGGATGACGCTGTGGACCGGACACACCGTTGGAGAAAGTAATTTATCAGGTAAGCATAAATTCTGTTTTTTTTTAAATATAAAAGGTAATACAGTATAGATAAATATTTTTCTTTCTCACAGTTGCTCAACATAAATCTCCTTTTATCCCTAATGCAACATGTCCCTTTAAATAAACACCCGGTGTCTGATACCTTAACGCTGTACAAACACAGTCATTGATATAAGAGCAGCAAACAAATGTGCGCCTAGTGATATGCAAGTAGTAAACAAACACACAGCCTGTGATAAAGCAACACTAAAACAAACACGCTCACCTCTTGCTATATGATTACTAGAATATGCCGCTTTACTACAGAAGCACCAAACAAATAAGTATGTTGAGATATAGCAGTGTTAAAGACTGCATTGTACAGCAAGGCTGAGCTCTCCTATAGTAATACTGCAGTACTAAATAAATACACATGATCAGTTAGACAGCTGAGCTCCTAAGTGCCACAAGATTTTCCTGAATTGGCTTTTGTGTTCTCCACAGAAAATTTTGCGAGGTGTGCTGTATTACATGATGGTGCGAGACGAGTACAATTCATTATGAGCAGCATGCAATTAACGCTAATCCAAGACCAGCACTGGCTGGGACTCCAAAACGATTATATTTCATTTTCTGATCAGCTAGCTTCAAGGGGTACAGCTTCTGCCTTTCCCAGCCAGCACTGGGGCCCTGCCTCCCTCTAGTCTAGTCACCATCAGGCTCCTGCCTTACCTTACTAATACGTATTCATATCTCCTTCCCCTTTACAAAAGTCTTATTTTTTATTTTAAAGTGTATAAACAGTGCCTACATTAACATACCTTTTAACATTTCAACGTGTGACTGTGTACATATATAAAATGTATTTGTTTCTTATCTTTATATCATTCTCCAATGTTTTGATGGTGTATCCAGAGCAAATGGTTTAAACGTAAGTTTGGTTTACAGCATTTGTTTTTTGTTGTTAAAAATGTTATTTTAATATGAACAAATATTTTTTTCTTTTTCTTAGAAATGCAACACAGCCATTTATAATTTCTCTCCATTATTTTAATAATACTTTTATCTTTCTCTTTTAAACCACTTCTACTTTGGATCATTGTGATTCCATTGTGCACCTTCTGTCTGAGATTTCTGTTGCAGTCTAATTTCTTTACTTGCAAGTAAATCCCTGTCATCTGCTTACTTTAAATAACCTCATGTTGTAATGCATTATTGTATAATGTTCTAGGGTGCTTCATCTTGTATTTGTGCTACAGGTATTGGATTTACCTTTGATTATTGTATCCCTTATTGCTGATCCTAATAAAGTAAAAAAAAAAAAAGTTTGTTGTGTGCAGAGTTACTGTGTCACAGCAGGCAGAGAGAGGACTGTAGGTTATCTCAGCGGGACCGACAGCGTTTGGGACTGTCCCGCACAATCCAGGTCGGTTGGGAGGTATGCTTTAATACATCATATTTATAGTAGGAGGTCCTTTTTCATTACATTAATAGTTTGTTTTTTCCCCTCAAGCTGAAATACAATAATCTAGCAACTCTTCCTCTTTTTTTCTTGGTACACCCAAAAAGCTCTGTATTTCTCATTAGTACAAAATGATTTATATCCAAGACATAAGTTCCTTTCCAGCACAGTGCAAAACATCCATAAATATTTAAATACCTTTAACATGTATGGTTTTAAATTGAACAAAAGAAGGGGGATATGACCAAAACATTTAAATAGATTAGCTTATAACGAAACATAATGTTGTTTTATAAATGAGTGATAAAAGACATTTATTATTCAGAGGAAAACCTTAGAGCAAAAGAGATCTTGTTCTGTAAAAGTGGTGGATACATAAAATCTCTCAGTATAAGTAGTATTCTTAATAAAACCATGGAATGAACATATTTGACATAGCTGTAGTATTGGGCTTCTAAAGCTTCTTAACCGTTATAGTATACCCTTTCACGTACACATTTGATAACCCATAATTTGAGCGTTTATATATAAATTTAAATATTTTCCATTTCATGTAAATTTTTAAGGAACATATCCCTGCTGGGAGGTCATGCCATAAATCTTGGATTAAAGGGACATTAAAAAAATGTATATTTTAAGTTTCAGATACATCATACAATTTTAAACAACTTTCCAATGTACTTCTTTTATAAAATTTGCTTCATTATTTTGGTGTCCTTTGTTGAAAAGGGAGCAATGCACTACTGGGAGCTAGATGAACACATCAGGTGAGCCAATGACGAGGCATTTATATACAGCCACCAATTAGCATCTAGCTTCCAGTTAGCGCAGTGTTTTGTTTTTTACTCAGCCTTTCCAGAAGTGCATTGTTTCTCCTGAGAAGAAAATATAAGTAGATTAGTAGTTTTTTTTTTTTTGTTTTTTTTTTTCCTTTTCAAATAAATTTTTATTGGAAACAACATTATGATAACATAACAATACTCCTCTTTTTTTTTTTTGTACATAATTGATAACGATAGTGCATATAGTGAAACAGAAAACAAATTACATCAGGGGCCAATCAGTGATCACTGTGAGGGAGTCATTTATAACATTAAGAGGCAATCTAGTGCGCGCATGAGTGGTTATCTTGTTATATATTGGTACTTTGGTAAAAATTTTAATTTCTTCTGTTAAGTGTGATCAGTCCATGGGTCATCATTACTTCTGGGATATTACTCCTCCCCAACAGGAAGTGCAAGAGGATTCACCCAGCAGAGCTGCATATAGCTCCTCCCCTCTACGTCACTCCCAGTCATTCTCTTGCACCCAACGACTAGATAGGATGTGTGAGAGGACTATGGTGATTATACTTAGTTTTATATCTTCAATCAAAAGTTTGTTATTTTAAAATAGCACCGGAGTGTGTTATTACCTCTCTGGCAGAGTTTGAAGAAGAATCTACCAGAGTTTTGCTATGATTTTAGCCGGAGTAGTTAAGATCATATTGCTGTTCTCGGCCATCTGAGGAGTGAGGTAAACTTCAGATCAGGGGACAGCGGGCAGATGAATCTGCATAGAGGTATGTAGCAGTTTTTATTTTCTGACAATGGAATTGATGAGAAAATCCTGCCATACCGATATAATGTCATGTATGTATACTTTACACTTCAGTATTCTGGGGAATGGTACTTCACTAGAATTACACTGTAAGAAATACATAAAGCTGTTTAATAACTAGAGATTATGTTTAACGTTTTTGCTGGAATGTAAAATAGTTTTCATTTGCTGAGGTACTGTGTGAATAAATTTTGGGCACTATTTTTCCACTTGGCAGTTGCTTAATCTGTTTTTCTGACAGTTTCTGTTCTCCCTCACTGCTGTGTGTGAGGGGGAGGGGCCGTTTTTTGGCGCTTTTTCTATGCATCAAATATTTCAGTCAGCAACTCATTGTATTCCCTGCATGATCCGGTTCATCTCTACAGAGCTCAGGGGTCTTCAAAACTTATTTTGAGGGAGGTAATTTCTCTCAGCAGAGCTGTGAGAATTATAGTTTGACTGAGATAAAAAACGTTTATTCTGTAATTTGTTTCCTGCTTTCAGAATTTGTTATCTTTGCTAATGGGATTAAACCTTTGCTAAAGTTGTGTTGTTTACAAGGATTGAGGCTATAACTGTTTCAATTTATTAATTTTCAACTGTCATAGATCTTCTGTGCTTCTTAAAGGCACAGTACATTTTAATATTATTCTAATTGAATTGTATTTCCAAGTTGCAAGTTTATTTGCTAGTGTGTTAAACATGTCTGATTCAGAGGATGATACCTGTGTCATTTGTTGCAATGCCAAAGTGGAGCCCAATAGAAATTTATGTACTAACTGTATTGATGCTACTTTAAATAAAAGTCAATCTGTACAAATTGAACAAATTTCACCAAACAACGAGGGGAGAGTTATGCCGACTAACTCGCCTCACGTGTCAGTACCTACATCTCCCGCTCAGAGGGAGGTGCGTGATATTGTAGCGCCGAGTACATCTGGGCGGCCATTACAAATCACATTACAGGATATGGCTACTGTTATGACTGAGGTTTTGGCTAAATTACCAGAACTAAGAGGTAAGCGTGATCACTCTGGTGTGAGAACAGAGTGCGCTGATAATATTAGGGCCATGTCAGACACTGCGTCACAGGTGGCAGAACATGAGGACGGAGAACTTCATTCTGTGGGTGACGGTTCTGATCCAAACAGACTGGATTCAGATATTTCAAATTTTAAATTTAAACTGGAAAACCTCCGTGTATTACTAGGGGAGGTGTTAGCGGCTCTGAATGATTGTAACACAGTTGCAATACCAGAGAAAATGTGTAGGTTGGATAAATATTTTGCGGTACCGACGAGTACTGAGGTTTTTCCTATACCTAAGAGACTTACTGAAATTGTTACTAAGGAGTGGGATAGACCCGGTGTGCCGTTCTCACCCCCTCCGATATTTAGAAAAATGTTTCCAATAGACGCCACCACAAGGGACTTATGGCAAACGGTCCCTAAGGTGGAGGGAGCAGTTTCTACCTTAGCTAAGCGTACCACTATCCCGGTGGAGGATAGCTGTGCTTTTTCAGATCCAATGGATAAAAAGTTAGAGGGTTACCTTAAGAAAATGTTTGTTCAACAAGGTTTTATATTGCAACCCCTTGCATGCATTGCGCCGATCACGGCTGCAGCGGCATTCTGGATTGAGTCTCTGGAAGAGAACATTGGTTCAGCTACTCTGGACGACATTACGGACAGGCTTAGAGTCCTTAAACTAGCTAATTCATTCATTTCGGAGGCCGTAGTACATCTTACTAAACTTACGGCGAAAAATTCAGGATTCGCCATTCAGGCACGCAGGGCGCTGTGGCTAAAATCCTGGTCAGCTGATGTTACTTCTAAGTCTAAATTGCTTAATATACCTTTCAAAGGGCAGACCTTATTCGGGCCCGGGTTGAAAGAGATTATCGCTGACATTACAGGAGGTAAAGGCCATGCCCTGCCTCAGGACAAAGCCAAGACTAGACAGTCTAATTTTCGTTCCTTTCGTAATTTCAAAGCAGGAGCAGCATCAACTTCCTCTGCACCAAAACAGGAAGGAGCTGTTGCTCGCTACAGACAAGGCTGGAAACCTAACCAGTCCTGGAACAAGGGCAAGCAGACTAGGAAACCTGCTGCTGCCCCTAAAACAGCATGAATTGAGGGCCCCCGATCCGGGATCGGATCTAGTGGGGGGCAGACTTTCTCTCTTCGCCCAGGCTTGGGCAAGAGATGTTCAGGATCCCTGGGCGCTAGAGATAATATCTCAGGGATACCTTCTGGACTTCAAATACTCTCCTCCAAGAGAGAGATTTCATCTGTCAAGATTGTCAACAATCCAGACAAAGAAAGAGGCGTTTCTACGCTGCGTACAAGAGCTCTTGTTAATGGGAGTAATCCATCCAGTTCCACGATCGGAACAGGGACAGGGGTTTTACTCAAATCTGTTTGTGGTTCCCAAAAAAGAGGGAACTTTCAGACCAATCCTGGACTTAAAGATCCTAAACAAATTCCTAAGAGTTCCATCGTTCAAGATGGAGACTATTCGGACAATTTTACCTATGATCCAAGAGGGTCAATACATGACCACTGTAGATTTAAAAGATGCTTACCTTCACATACCGATTCACAAAGATCATTATCGGTACCTAAGGTTTGCCTTCCTAGACAGGCATTACCAGTTTGTGGCTCTTCCATTCGGATTGGCTACAGCTCCAAGAATCTTCACAAAGGTTCTGGGTGCTCTTCTGGCGGTACTAAGACCGCGGGGAATCTCGGTAGCTCCATACCTAGACGACATTCTGATACAAGCTTCAAGCTTTCAAACTG
This sequence comes from Bombina bombina, assembly GCF_027579735.1. NCBI lineage: Eukaryota > Metazoa > Chordata > Amphibia > Anura > Bombinatoridae > Bombina > Bombina bombina. Next base: position 300,597,467 of record NC_069499.1, on the reverse strand, counting down.
CCAAGTCTCATACAGAGTTAGTGCTGGCATTTCTAAGGTCACATGGATGGAAGGTGAACGAAAAGAAAAGTTCACTCGTTCCACTCACAAGAGTTCCCTTCCTGGGGACTCTTATAGATTCTGTAGAGATGAAGATTTACCTGACAGAGGACAGGCTAACAAGACTTCAAAGTGCTTGCCGCACCCTTCATTCCATTCAACACCCGTCAGTGGCTCAATGCATGGAGGTAATCGGCTTAATGGTAGCGGCAATGGACATAGTACCCTTTGCACGCTTACACCTCAGACCACTGCAACTGTGCATGCTAAGTCAGTGGAATGGGGATTACTCAGACTTATCCCCTTCTCTGAATCTGGATCAAGAGACCAGAAATTCTCTTCTATGGTGGCTTTCTCGGCCACATCTGTCCAGGGGGATGCCATTCAGCAGACCAGACTGGACAATTGTAACAACAGACGCCAGCCTTCTAGGTTGGGGTGCCGTCTGGAATTCTCTGAGGGCTCAGGGACAATGGAGTCAGGAGGAGAGTCTCCTGCCAATAAACATTCTGGAATTGAGAGCAGTTCTCAATGCCCTCCTGGCTTGGCCCCAGTTGACAACACGGGGGTTCATCAGGTTTCAGTCGGACAACATCACGACTGTAGCTTACATCAACCATCAGGGAGGGACAAGAAGCTCCCTAGCTATGATGGAAGTATCAAAGATAATTTGCTGGGCAGAGTCTCACTCTTGCCACCTGTCAGCAATCCACATCCCGGGAGTGGAGAACTGGGAGGCGGATTTCTTAAGTCGTCAGACTTTTCATCCGGGGGAGTGGGAACTTCATCCGGAGGTCTTTGCCCAAATACTTCGACGTTGGGGCAAACCAGAGATAGATCTCATGGCGTCTCGACAGAACGCCAAGCTTCCTCGTTACGGGTCCAGATCCAGGGATCCAGGAGCAGTCCTGATAGATGCTCTGACAGCACCTTGGGACTTCAGGATGGCTTACGTGTTTCCACCCTTCCCGTTGCTTCCTCGATTGATTGCCAGAATCAAACAAGAGAGAGCATCAGTGATTCTAATAGCACCTGCGTGGCCACGCAGGACTTGGTATGCAGACCTGGTGGACATGTCATCCTGTCCACCTTGGTCTCTACCTCTGAAACAGGACCTTCTGATACAGGGTCCCTTCAAACATCAAAATCTAACTTCTCTGAAGCTGACTGCTTGGAAATTGAACGCTTGATTTTATCAAGACGTGGATTTTCTGAGTCAGTTATTGATACCTTAATACAGGCTAGGAAACCTGTTACCAGAAAGATTTACCATAAGATATGGCGTAAATACCTATATTGGTGTGAATCCAAAGGTTACTCTTGGAGTAAGGTTAGGATTCCTAGGATATTGTCTTTTCTACAAGAAGGTTTAGAAAAGGGTTTATCTGCTAGTTCATTAAAGGGACAGATCTCAGCTCTGTCCATTCTGTTACACAAACGTCTGTCAGAAGTTCCTGACGTCCAGGCTTTTTGTCAGGCTTTGGCCAGAATTAAGCCTGTGTTTAAAACTGTTGCTCCACCATGGAGTTTAAACCTTGTTCTTAATGTTTTACAGGGCGTTCCGTTTGAACCCCTTCATTCCATTGATATAAAGTTGTTATCTTGGAAAGTTCTATTTTTAATGGCTATTTCCTCGGCTCGAAGAGTCTCTGAATTATCAGCCTTACATTGTGATTCTCCTTATTTGATTTTTCATTCGGATAAGGTAGTCCTGCGTACTAAACCTGGGTTCTTACCTAAGGTAGTTACTAACAGGAATATCAATCAAGAGATTGTTGTTCCTTCCTTATGCCCAAATCCTTCTTCAAAGAAGGAACGTCTACTGCACAACCTGGATGTAGTCCGTGCTCTAAAATTTTACTTACAGGCAACTAAGGAATTTCGACAAACGTCTTCTCTGTTTGTCATTTACTCTGGGCAGAGGAGAGGTCAAAAAGCTTCCGCTACCTCTCTTTCTTTTTGGCTTCGTAGCATAATTCGTTTAGCTTATGAGACTGCTGGACAGCAGCCTCCTGAAAGAATTACAGCTCATTCTACTAGAGCTGTGGCTTCCACTTGGGCCTTCAAGAATGAGGCCTCTGTTGAACAGATTTGCAAGGCTGCAACTTGGTCTTCGCTTCATACTTTTTCCAAATTTTACAAATTTGACACTTTTGCTTCATCGGAGGCTATTTTTGGGAGAAAGGTTCTTCAGGCAGTGGTTCCTTCTGTATAAAGAGCCTGCCTATCCCTCCCGTCATCCGTGTACTTTTGCTTTGGTATTGGTATCCCAGAAGTAATGATGACCCGTGGACTGATCACACTTAACAGAAGAAAACATAATTTATGCTTACCTGATAAATTCCTTTCTTCTGTAGTGTGATCAGTCCACGGCCCGCCCTGTTTTTAAGGCAGGTAAATATTTTTTGATTTATACTCCAGTCACCACTTCACCCTTGGCTTTTCCTTTCTCGTTGGTCCTTGGTCGAATGACTGGGAGTGACGTAGAGGGGAGGAGCTATATGCAGCTCTGCTGGGTGAATCCTCTTGCACTTCCTGTTGGGGAGGAGTAATATCCCAGAAGTAATGATGACCCGTGGACTGATCACACTACAGAAGAAAGGAATTTATCAGGTAAGCATAAATTATGTTTTTTATAATGGAGAAATATATGGCAGGTGATGCCATATTCAGTAACCCTGACAGTTAAAGAACACAAATCAATACTGAAGTGTAAAGGTATATGGTATATGTGGTATATGCGGGCAGATATAGTGTTGTTGGGCTGAATTACCCTATGTTCCATAAGGAAAGCGTGTGGTGAGGGGGGGCACAGGGGGAGGAGGAGGGAGATAGATTAGTAGTTTTAAATTGCACACAATCTGATTCATGAAAGTTTTTTTAATTTTTACTTTACTGTCCCTTTAATACTTTGACACATGAATTGCCACACATTTTGAAGGTTCCTGTAAATTGACGTTTTTTGTTTTTTTTGTTTCTCTTCAGATTGTCCTCCCATCCTTGTTGCAATCACTTAAGATATCTCCTCTCATTGAAAAAATCAGTGACCATAAAGATTTTAAAAAACTGCTGCGCACACGGAATAATGTCCTTGCGTTATACTCTAAATCAGGTAAGAAGGGGTAAAGTTTCATTACAGCAATTGTTATACAAACCATATACTCTCTCTAAATCGTCTGTAGCTGCTGCCTGCCATTTCACCCTGCAATGTTTTCAAACACACTTTTCCATTGAAAAGATTTCTTTGGTGTTAAATGGGATTGTTCACTGCATATTGTCGTCAGCATTACTATGTTGTGCACTCTCATAAGATTTGCTTTTCTATCCTTTCACAGTGTGACAACTTGTATAATTTTTTTTCTGTAGGTGAAGATAGGGTAGCAGTGCTTCATCCAACTTATTTCATTTTACTAGGCTGGTTTTACCCCTGAAAAAGGGATGATGACACAAATGCTATGACATAAGATAACTTTTACGTTAAATTTATACTGAAACAAAGCAATGATGATAGATTTAGCAATACTTTTCTTCGAATAGGATCATACACTGGCAGGTAGGTAGATCAGACTGATTCACTGTAAATACATACAGAAGGAACTTGATCTAATCAGGTGATGAACAGATAGGGAAATGCCTTTGCATGCTCACATCTCATAAACAGGACACAAGTTAATACCCATTGTGTACAAGTTGTTGTTTAACACAATCAATTCAGACTGACTTAAAAATGAATCTCCACTGCTCTTCTATCAAAAATCAATCTGTTCTTGATTTCTCTGTTAAACGTTTCACAAAAAAATCTGCTTCAGTCTGTTTACCAAATAACCCTGCTCACATTTTATCTGGAAAACTAAAAAATTATACGCATTCAACAAACAGTGATGAAGCTGCCTTCCTGCACATTGCACAAAAACGTATAGAAAACAAATATTTATTAGGCATAATAAAGATTTGTTCTCATAACCATTTATATTTTTCTTTTAGCAATATAATCCTAATTAAAATGTATAGTGTACTGTGTATCTTTCAAGGCTGAGCACTCCGAGCATACCTACCTAAACTGCTAGATTAATTATTTGTGTCAATCATAAAGGTTCCAATCCCCTACAGCTGGCAACCATGATCAAACTATGTTTTTGTTAGGTCACTTGTATACAGGTCGTTGTGTTTGAGGCTCTGTTGGCGGGAGTAATAAAGGGGTTTCTTTCATGTAATTAGCAATAGTCCATGAGCTAGTGACGTATGGGATATACATTCCTACCAGGAGGGGCAAAGTTTCCCAAACCTCAAAATGCCTATAAATACACCCCTCACCACACCCACAAATCAGTTTTTACAAACTTTGCCTCCTATGGAGGTGGTGAAGTAAGTTTGTGCTAGATTCTACGTTGATATGCGCTCCGCAGCAGGTTGGAGCCCGGTTTTCCTCTCAGCGTGCAGTGAATGTCAGAGGGATGTGAAGAGAGTATTGCCTATTTGAATTCAATGATTTCCTTCTACGGGGTCTATTTCATAGGTTCTCTGTTATCGGTCGTAGAGATTCATCTCTTACCTCCCTTTTCAGATCGACGATATACTCTTATATATACCATTACCTCTACTGATTCTCGTTTCAGTACTGGTTTGGCTTTCTACTACATGTAGATAAGTGTCCTGGGGTAAGTAAGTCTTATTTTCTGTGACACTCTAAGCTATGGTTGGGCACTTTTATATAAAGTTCTAAATATATGTGTTCAAACATTTATTTGCCTTGATTCAGGATGTTCAATATTCCTTATTTCAGACAGTCAGTTTCATATTTGGGATAATGCATATGAATAAATCAATTTTTTTCTTACCTTAAAATTTTACTTTTTCCCTGTGGGCTGATAGGCTCGTGGGGGCTGAAAATGCTTCATTTTATTGCGTCATTCTTGGCGCTGACTTTTTTGGCGCAAAATTTTTTTCTTTGTTTCCGGTGTCATATGTGTCGCCGGAAGTTGCGTCATTTTTGACGTTTTTTGCGCCAAAAGTGTTGGCGTTCCGGATGTGGCGTCATTTTTGGCGCCAAAAGCATTTAGGCGCCAAATAATGTGGGCGTCTTTTTTGGCGCTAAAAAATATGGGCGTCACTATTGTCTCCACATTATTTAAGTCTCATTGTTTATTGCTTCTGGTTGCTAGAAGCTTGTTCACTGGCATTTTTTCCCATTCCTGAAACTGTCATTTAAGGAATTTGTTCAATTTTGTTTAAATGTTGTTTTTTCTATTACATATTGCAAGATGTCCCAGATTGACCCTGAGTCAGAAGATACTTCTGGAAAATCGCTGCCTAGTGCTGGGTCTACCAAAGTTAAGTGTATTTGCTGTAAACTTGTGGTATCTGTTCCTCCAGCTGTTGTTTGTAATGAATGTCATGACAAACTTGTTAATGCAGATAATATTTCCTTTAGTAATGTTACATTACCTGTTGTTGTTCCTTCAACATCTAATACTCAGAGTGTTCCTGTTAACATAAGAGATTTTGTTTCTAAATCCATTAAGAAGGCTATGTCTGTTATTCCTCCTTCTAGTAAACGTAAAAGGTCCTTTAAAACTTCTCATATTTCAGATGAATTTTTAAATGAACATCGTTGTTTTGATTCTGATAATGATTCCTCTGGTTCAGAGGATTCTGTTTCAGAGGTTGATGCTGATAAATCTTCATATTTATTCAAAATGGAATTTATTCGTTCTTTAGTTAAAGAAGTCTTAATTGCATTAGAAATAGAGGATTCTGGTCCTCTTGATACTAAATCTAAACATTTAAATAAGGTTTTTAAATCTCCTGTAGTTATTCCAGAAGTTTTTCCTGTCCCTGGTGCTATTTCTGAAGTAATCTCCAGGGAATGGAATAATTTGGGTAATTCTTTTACTCCTTCTAAACGTTTTAAGCAATTATATCCTGTGCCATCTGACAGATTAGAGTTTTGGGACAAAATCCCTAAGGTTGATGGGGCTATCTCTACTCTTGCTAAACGTACTACTATTCCTACGGCAGATAGTACTTCCTTTAAGGATCCTTTAGATAGGAAAATTGAATCCTTTCTAAGAAAAGCTTACTTATGTTCAGGTAATCTTCTTAGACCTGCTATATCTTTAGCGGATGTTGCTGCAGCTTCAACTTTTTGGTTAGAAGCTTTAGCGCAACAAGTAACAGATCATAATTCTCATAGCATTGTTAATCTTCTTCAACATGCTAATAACTTTATTTGTGATGCCATCTTTGATATCATTAGGGTTGATGTCAGGTATATGTCTCTAGCCATTTTAGCTAGAAGAGCTTTATGGCTTAAAACTTGGAATGCGGATATGTCTTCTAAGTCAACTTTGCTTTCCCTTTCTTTCCAGGGTAATACATTTTTTGGTTCACAGTTGGATTCTATTATCTCAACTGTTACTGGAGGGAAAGGAACTTTTTTACCACAGGATAAAAAATCTAAAGGTAAATTTAGGTCTAATAATAGTTTTCGTTCCTTTCGTCACAATAAGGAACAAAAGCGTGATCCTTCACCCACCGGAGCGGTATCAGTTTGGAAACCATCTCCAGTCTGGAATAAATCCAAGCCTTTTAGAAAACCAAAGCCAGCTCCAAAGTCCACATGAAGGTGCGGCCCTCATTCCAGTCCAGCTGGTAGGGGGCAGATTATGATTTTTCAAAGAAATTTGGATCAATTCAATTCACAATCTTTGGATTCAGAACATTGTTTCAGAAAGGTACAGAATTGGCTTCAAGATAAGGCCTCCTGCAAAAAGATTTTTTCTTTCCCGTGTCCCAGTAAATCCAGCGAAGGCTCAAGCATTTCTGAAATGTGTTTCAGATCTAGAGTTGGCTGGAGTAATTATGCCAGTTCCAGTTCTGGAACAGGGACTGGGGTTTTATTCAAATCTCTTCATTGTACCAAAGAAGGAGAATTTCTTCAGACCAGTTCTGGATTTAAAAATATTGAATCGTTATGTAAGGATACCAACATTCAAAATGGTAACTATAAGGACTATCCTGCCTTTTGTTCAGCAAGGGCATTATATGTCCACAATAGATTTACAGGATGCATATCTGCATATTCCGATTAATCCAGATCACTTTCAGTTTCTGAGATTCTCTTTCCTAGACAAGCATTACCAGTTTGTGGCTCTGCCATTTGGCCTAGCAACAGCTCCAAGGATTTTTACAAAGGTTCTCGGTGCCCTTCTGTCTGTAATCAGAGAACAGGGTATTGTGGTATTTCCTTATTTGGACGATATCTTGGTACTTGCTCAATCTTCACATTTAGCAGAATCTCATACGAATCGACTTGTGTTGTTTCTTCAAGATCATGGTTGGAGGATCAATTTACCGAAAAGTTCATTGATTCCTCAGACAAGGGTAACCTTTTTAGGTTTCCAGATAGATTCAGTGTCCATGACTCTGTCTTTAACAGACAAGAGACGTCTAAAATTGATTTCAGCTTGTCGAAACCTTCAGTCTCAATTATTCCCTTCGGTATGCATGGAAATTCTAGGTCTTATGACTGCTGCATCGGACGCGATCCCCTTTGCTCGTTTTCACATGCGACCTCTTCAGCTCTGTATGCTGAACCAGTGGTGCAGGGATTACACAAAGATATCTCAAATGATATCTTTAAAACCGATTGTACGACACTCTCTGACGTGGTGGACAGATCACCATCGTTTAGTTCAGGGGGCTTCTTTTGTTCTTCCGACCTGGACTGTAATTTCAACAGATGCAAGTCTGACAGGTTGGGGAGCTGTTTGGGGGTCTCTGACAGCACAAGGGGTTTGGGATTCTCAGGAGGTGAGATTACCAATCAATATTTTGGAACTCCGTGCAATTTTCAGAGCTCTTCAGTCATGGCCTCTTCTAAAGAGAGAATCGTTCATTTGTTTTCAGACAGACAATGTCACAACTGTGGCATATATCAATCATCAAGGAGGGATTCACAGTCCTCTGGCTATGAAAGAAGTATCTCGAATACTGGTTTGGGCGGAATCCAGCTCCTGTCTAATTTCTGCGGTTCATATCCCAGGTATAGACAATTGGGAAGCGGATTATCTCAGTCGCCAAACGTTACATCCGGGCGAATGGTCTCTTCACCCAGAGGTATTTCTTCAGATTGTTCAAATGTGGGGACTTCCAGAAATAGATCTGATGGCTTCTCATCTAAACAAGAAACTTCCCAGGTATCTGTCCAGATCCAGGGATCCTCAGGCGGAAGCAGTGGATGCATTGTCACTTCCTTGGAAGTATCATCCTGCCTATATCTTTCCGCCTCTAGTTCTTCTTCCAAGAGTAATCTCCAAGATTCTGAAGGAATGCTCGTTTGTTCTGCTGGTGGCTCCAGCATGGCCTCACAGGTTTTGGTATGCGGATCTTGTCTGGATGGCCTATTGCCAACCGTGGACTCTTCCGTTAAGACCAGACCTTTTGTCACAAGGTCCTTTTTTCCATCAGGATCTCAAATCCTTAAATTTGAAGGTATGGAGATTGAACGCTTGATTCTTAGTCAAAGAGGTTTCTCTGATTCTGTGATTAATACGATGTTACAGGCTCGTAAATCTGTATCTAGGAAGATATATTATCGAGTTTGGAAGACTTACATTTCTTGGTGTCTTTCTCATCATTTTTCCTGGCATTCTTTTAGAATTCCGAGAATTTTACAGTTTCTTCAGGATGGTTTGGATAAAGGTTTGTCTGCAAGTTCCTTGAAATGACAAATCTCTGCTCTTTCTGTTCTTCTTCACAGAAAGATTGCTAATCTTCCTGATATTCATTGTTTTGTACAAGCTTTGGTTCGTATAAAACCTGTTATTAAATAAATTTCTCCTCCTTGGAGTTTGAATTTGGTTCTGGGGGCTCTTCAAGCTCCTCCGTTTGAACCTATGCATTCACTGGACATTAAATTACTTTCTTGGAAAGTTTTGTTTCTTTTGGCCATCTCTTCTGCTAGAAGAGTTTTTGAATTATCTGCTCTTTCTTGTGAGTCTCCTTTTCTGATTTTTTCATCAGGATAAGGCGGTGTTGCGAACTTCTTTTAAATTTTTATCTAAGGTTGTGAATTCTAACAACATTAGTAGAGAAATTGTGGTTCCTTCATTGTGTCCTAATTGCATTGCATTCTTTGGATGTAGTTAGAGCTTTGAAATATTATGTTGAAGCTACTAAGAATTTCCAAAAGACTTCTAGTCTATTTGTTATCTTTTCCGGTTCTAGGAAAGGTCAGAAGGCCTCTGCCATTTCTTTGGCATCTTGGTTGAAATCTTTAATTCATCATGCTTATGTCGAGTCGGGTAAAACTCCGCCTCAAAGGATTACAGCTCATTCTACTAGGTCAGTTTCTACTTCCTGGGCGTTTAGGAATGAAGCTTCGGTTGATCAGATTTGCAAAGCAGCAACTTGGTCTTCTTTGCATACTTTTACTAAATTCTACCATTTTTATGTGTTTTCTTCTTCTGAAGCAGTTTTTGGTAGAAAAGTACTTCAGGCAGCTGTTTCAGTTTGATTCTTCTGCTTATCATTTCAGTTTTTTTCATAATAAGATTTAAACTTTATTTTGGGTGTGGATTATTTTCAGCGGAATTGGCTGTCTTTATTTTATCCCTCCCTCTCTAGTGACTCTTGCGTGGAAGATCCACATCTTGGGTAGTCATTATCCCATACGTTAGTAGCTCATGGACTCTTGCTAATTACATGAAAGAAAACATAATTTATGTAAGAACTTACCTGATAAATTCCTTTCTTTCATATTAGCAAGAGTCCATGAGGCCCACCCTTTTTGTGGTGGTTATGATTTTTTTGTATAAAGCACAATTATTCCAATTCCTTATTTTTTATGCTTTCGCACTTTTGTCTTATCACCCCACTTCTTGGCTATGCGTTAAACTGATTTGTGGGTGTGGTGAGGGGTGTATTTATAGGCATTTTGAGGTTTGGGAAACTTTGCCCCTCCTGATAGGAATGTATATCCCATACGTCACTAGCTCATGGACTCTTGCTAATATGAAAGAAATGAATTTATCAGGTAAGTTCTTACATATATTATGTTTTCTTTTTTTTAAAGGGCCTGCTGCAGAACGGCAGCTGAAGCTACTGTCTGATGTGGCTCAGGATGTGAAAGGCAGAGCTACCATATCATGGATCGACTGTGGGTATGTTGCTTCTTAATACTGAATCAAAGTGAGACACTGTCTAGAATTCAATCAAAATTAACAATCATTGTCAACATAGCAGATATGTGTTTGTGCTATATATGCAAACATAGGTTGGTCGTCTAACCCTGAAGCAAAAATACCTTTTGTCCTTGTCTATAATCTTTTTGTCATGCATCCATAGAGCAGTGTACAGTCCCATAGTATGCTGTAAATCATACTATACAGTAGTAGGGGAAAGAGGAGTGAACCGCAAAAACTTCCATCACCTTCTTGATGATGTCACTAAGGTGCCATTTTCTTAACTGTTCATGAAAAATATCTGGGTGCTTTCAAGTCAGGGTCATCCATTTTCAAATACTGGACCACTGTAAGAGCTTATGGATATTTAAATGTATTTGGAGAGGGTAACTATATTTTGTATAAAGCAGTAAGTAACAATGAGATATTTAACTGGATAGTCTTTTGTATAGGACTATATATATATATATATATATATATATATATATATATATATATATATATATATATATATATATATATATATATATATATATATATATATATATATATATATACACATATAAATACATATATATATATATATATATATACACATATAAATACACATATATATATATATATATATATATATATATATATATATACACATATATATACACATATATATATATATATATATACACATATATATACACATATATATATATATATATATATACACATATATATACACATATATATATATATATATATATACACATATATACAGGGAGTGCAGAATTATTAGGCAAGTTGTATTTTTGAGGATTAATTTTATTATTGAACAACAACCATGTTCTCAATGAACCCAAAAAACTCATTAATATCAAAGCTGAATAGTTTTTGAAGTAGTTTTTAGTTTGTTTTTAGTTATAGCTATTTTAGGGGGATATCTGTGTGTGCAGGTGACTATTACTGTGCATAATTATTAGGCAACTTAACAAAAAACGAATATATACCTATTTCAATTATTTATTTTTACCAGTGAAACCAATATAACATCTCAACATTCACAAATATACATTTCTGACATTCAAAAACAAAACAAAAAGAAATCAGTGACCAATATAGCCACCTTTATTTGCAAGGACACTCAAAAGCCTGCCATCCATGCATTCTGTCAGTGTTTTGATCTGTTCACCATCAACATTGCGTGCAGCAGCAACCACAGCCTCCCAAACACTGTTCAGAGAGGTGTACTGTTTTCCCTCCTTGTAAATCTCACATTTGATGATGGACCACAGGTTCTCAATGGGGTTCAGATCAGGTGAACAAGGAGGCCATGTCATTAGATTTTCTTCTTTTATACCCTTTCTTGCCAGCCACGCTGTGGAGTACTTGGACGCATGTGATGGAGCATTGTCCTGCATGAAAATCATGTTTTTCTTGAAGGATGCAGACTTCTTCCTGTACCACTGCTTGAAGAAGGTGTCTTCCAGAAACTGGCAGTAGGACTGGGAGTTGAGCTTGACTCCATCCTCAACCCAAAAAGGCCCCACAAGCTCATCTTTGATGATACCAGCCCAAACCAGTACTCCACCTCCACCTTGCTGGCGTCTGAGTCGGACTGGAGCTCTCTGCCCTTTACCAATCCAGCCACGGGCCCATCCATCTGGCCCATCAAGACTCACTCTCATTTCATCAGTCCATAAAACCTTAGAAAAATCAGTCTTGAGATGTTTCTTGGCCCAGTCTTGACGTTTCAGCTTGTGTGTCTTGTTCAGTGGTGGTCGTCTTTCAGCCTTTCTTACCTTGGCCATGTCTCTGAGTATTGCACACCTTGTGCTTTTGGGCACTCCAGTGATGTTGCAGCTCTGAAATATGGCCAAACTGGTGGCAAGTGGCATCTTGGCAGCTGCACGCTTGACTTTTCTCAGTTCATGGGCAGTTATTTTGCGCCTTGGTTTTTCCACATGCTTCTTGCGACCCTGTTGACTATTTTGAATGAAACGCTTGATTGTTCGATGATCACGCTTCAGAAGCTTTGCAATTTTAAGAGTGCTGCATCCCTCTGCAAGATATCTCACTATTTTTTACTTTTCTGAGCCTGTCAAGTCCTTCTTTTGACCCATTTTGCTAAAGGAAAGGAAGTTGCCTAATAATTATGCACACCTGATATAGGGTGTTGATGTCATTAGACCACACCCCTTCTCATTACAGAGATGCACATCACCTAATATGCTTAATTGGTAGTAGGCTTTCGAGCCTATACAGCTTGGAGTAAGACAACATGCATAAAGAGGATGATGTGGTCAAAATACTCATTTGCCTAATAATTCTGCACTCCCTGTGTATGTGTGTGTGTGTGTATATATATATATATATATATATATATATATATATATATATATATATATATATATATATATATATATATATATATATATATATATATATATATATATATATATATATATATAATCTCAATCTCCTCTGTGATCAGCATTAGAGGGCTGGAAGAGGCTGCACCCTTGGTGGGTACCTTTCTATAAATCAGTCTACTAAGCGATGTTCTTTCCCAGTTGAGAGCATTTTTTGCCCACTCTTTTTACATACATCCTCTCTCTCCCTAACAGATTAAAACATTTGTATTTGATTGGCTCTAAAAGGAAAATTTATTTTGGAACTTTCACTGTTATTTTTTTTTTTTTTTTTTTTGTATTTCTTAAATAAAAAATAAATAAATGATGTAATGATAGTGATATACTTCAGGAATGAAACGAGTAGGAAAAGGAGGGTGCATCATAGGTAGCCACCGATCCTTTACTTTAACACCCTTGTGGGTGTCAGAAAAGCTAACATTACATACTCTAGAAATAATTAAAGGGACATTACAGTGCAAAAAATGTCACTCTAATTCGTTAAAGACAAAACATTGACATCTCTTGCCAAAGATGTCTCCAAATATTGACGGTAGCATACCTCTCCGATGGGATTTAAATGAGTAGTGGTTTATTGTTTTATTTCTGAAGAAGAAAGACAAATTAACAGAGAAGTCTTAAAGGTAATCATTGTTTGACAGAAGGGGAGAAATAACTACAAGTTTGATGGCTACTGATAAAAATCGGCAAATGGCACAGAGAAACTTCTATGTACAAAAATCTATTTAAATTATCACATATACATTTTTCCTGTACTCCTCCTTGATTCCAAATATCTGCTAAAATATCTACAATAAAACACCAATATAGTATATACAGTTATTATCCTCTTTGTGATGGCCACCAAGAAACTAATTCTACCAAACTTAACATACTTCAAGATCTAGAAATATATTTTCTCTTGTAATAAAGACAAATGGACAGCTTGGGAATCTTACATGATGGTGTTCTTAGTATAGGTACAAATCCCCAAATCTGGAATGCCAAATTCCAAACTTTTTTTTTTTTTTTTTTTCCCCTGACTTTTTTTTTTTTTTATAAAATTATCAAAAATTACTATTTTTCCCTGTCTGTATGTCACAATCTTCTCCACCTGTGTCTTTTGGTTTGATGTGTTGTGTTCTAAAATGTAAATGCAAATAATAATCTATATTTATTTAAAACGACAACTATAACCTTTCTTATTACATAAGCTGTATTATGATATGTAAATATGGCCTAAAATACATAAGATATTGTTGTTTACACTTGGTTCCACCCCCTCTACTAACTCAACTGAACCATTTTATAGATTTAAATATTCCAAAATCCAAACTATTCTGAAATCAGAACATTTTCCGGTTTCAAGCAGTTTGGATAAAGGGCCTTCTGCATGTTCTGCATTTAACCCCTTAGTGACCACAGCACTTTTCCATTTTCTGACCGTTTGGGACCAAGGCTATTTTTACATTTCTGCAGTGTTTGCGTTTAGCTGTAATTTTCCTCTTACTCATTTACTGTACCCACACATATTATATACCGTTTTTCTCGCCATTAAATGGACTTTCTAAAAATACCATTATTTTGATCATATCATATAATTTACTATAAAAAAAATTATAAAATATAATGAAAAAATGGAAAAAAACACAATTTTTCTAACTTTGACCCCCAAAATCTGTTACATATCTACAACCACCAAGAAACACTGTGCTAAATAGTTTCTAAATTTTGTCCTGAGTTTAGAAATACCCAATGTTTACATGTTCTTAGCTTTTTTTGCAAGTTATAGGGCCATAAATACAAGTAGCACTTTGCTATTTCAAAACCACTTTTTTTCAAAATTAGCGCTAGTTACATTAGAACACTGATATCTTTCAGGAATCTCTGAATATTCCTTGACATGTATATATTTTTTTTTTAGAAGACAACCCAAAGTATTGATCTAGGCCCATTTTGGTATATTTCAAGCCACCATTTCACTGCCAAATTCGATCAAATAAAAAAAATTGTTCACTTTTTCACAAACTTTTTCACAAATGTTAGGTTTCTAACTGAAATTATTTACAAACAACTTATGCAATTGTGGCATAAATGGTTGTAAATGCTTCTCTGGGATCCCCTTTGTTCAGAAATAGCAGACATTTATGGCTGTGGCATTACTTTTTGGTAATTAGAAGGACGCTAAATGCTGCTGCGCAGCACACTTGTGTTATGCCCAGCAGTGAAGGGGTTAATTAGGTAACTTGTAGGGAGCATGTAGGGTTAATTTTAGCTTTAGTGTAGTATAGTAGACAACCCAAAGTATTGATCTGGGCCCATTTTGATATATTTCATGCCACCATTTCACCGCCAAATTCGATCAAATAAAAAAAATTGTTCACTTTTTCACAAACTTTTTCACAAATGTTAGGTTTCTCACTGAAATTATTTACAAACAGCTTGTGCAATTATTGTACAAATGGTTGTAAATGCTGTTCTGGGATCCACTTTGTTCAGAAATAGCAGACATATATGGCTTTGGCGTTGCTTTTTGGTAATTAGAAGGCCGCTAAATGCCGCTGCTCACCACATTTGTAATATGCCCAGCAGTGACAGGGTTAATTAGGAAGCTTGAAGGGTTAATTTTAGCTTTAATGTAGAGATCAGCCTCCCACCTGACACATCCCACCCCATGATCCCTCTCAAATAGCTCTCATCCCTCCCCCACCCCACAATTGTCCCCGTCATCTTAAGTACTGGCAGAAAGTCTGCCAGTACTAAAATAAAAGCTATCTTTGATAAAAAAAATTTTTTAAAGCATATTTACATATGCTGCTCTGTAGGATCCTCCCTGACCCCCCCCCCCCCCCAAACAGCTCTCTAACACACCCCACACTATTTCCCACCATTTTGGGTACTGGCAGCTGTCTGCCAGTACCCACTTTGCACTTAAATGTGTTTTTTTTTATATAGTTTATTTTTTTTCTGTAGTGTAGCTGCACCCCTGCATACCCTACCCCCTCCCCCTCCTAGATCCTCATTTATAAAATTATTTACCTCCTCCTCTTCCACCTAAAACCACCACCCACCACCCTGTCCCACCACTTTAACTTTTTAGCCCAGATCGCGGGCGTGCACATGTGCGTGCACGCGCATGCTCGTGCACGCACGGGGGCACGTGTGCACGCGCACGCGATCTTTCCTGACTGTTGGCCGGAAGAGACTGCCAGCGATGAGCCGCCCACCCACCTCCCTGTAGCTGCTCCCACCCACCAACGATCGGCACCATCGCTGGCCGATGCAGAGAGGGCCACAGAGTGGCCCTCTCTGCATCGGTGTGCTAAAAAAGGTATTGCAGTGATGCCTCAATATTGAGGCATCACTGCAATACCTTAGAAGCTGCTGGAAGCGATCAGGATCGCTTCCAGAGCTTCAAACCCCAGAGGACGTGCCAGGCACGTCCTTGGTCGTTAAGTGACCTCCAATGGAGGACGTGCCTGGCACGTCCTTGGTCGTTAAGGGGTTAATGAGGACCTCCTTCAGATTTTATTTTTGTTAAAGGGACCTGTAAGTCATTAGTATTTAAGACCCTTTGTAATGCAAAGTATGTTAAAAACATGCTGCTGTAGCCTTTTTTAACATTTACGGTTATGTGTGGATCGATACTTAGCGCTTTCACTTTTTGCGCACGTCGGGTTGCACTGGTATGTATTCAGAGTTGAAAGTAAAAAGTTATTGCACTCGCACTTACCTAACACCCTGCTCTCGCGCAAACCTGATCGCATATTCTCATGTGCACTAACCCAACATGAAAGTATGAATATTTCAAATGTTTAGAGGTTCAAAAACCCTGAGCAGTATCTTGGTCATATGGTGTCTGTATTATACAGGGGAGTACAACAGACAGAGAGGCAGGCGAGAACAAGATTCATAGGCCTTGCTCTCTAGACTACCTGCAATATTTAGTTATAAACCTGATTCTTCCCAATTTCTACATCAGATTCTACACAGAACAGCAAATTTTTCTTTTCTCGTTTTGTCAGTTTTCTGACATTTGACATAAATGATATACACTAAATGTAAAGATATCTTTCTGACACTGCAATGCAGAGAATTGATAAGTGTTATTTAGGATGGTATAACTTCCTGGCACAGCAGCAGGAATAAGTAAGTTCCGTGGTCCGTGTCCACAGTACCACAGAACAGAGTTGTTAGTGTGTGGCAGATACAGAGGTTTCTGTGTCAGACTTTTTGTGTGGAGTTTACTTTATACCTTCTGGATATTGGAACCTCAGGTGAAACAAGTGCAGGGTGCAGTAAACTGCAATTCTTGTTGTAAAGTGACGCGTTTTGTGCAACTGCAGTGAGTGATTTTGTACCCAAGTGTTTTGGTATTGTTTTGCTTATAAAGTTTGTAGTAATTTATCATTTCTTAGCTTTTTTTTTGTTTACCATTTTTATAGGTTTAGAAACAAATGCCTTTTAAAAGTATATATCCATATTTATCTAATTGGCAGGAAAATAAAAATGCAATAGAGCCAGAGAATGCTGTCTGGAGATGAAACTACATTTATTTAGTAAATACAAATAAAACACATTTTCCAAGTCAATGTAGTTTATTAGAAAAAAAAAAATACAATAGTCCTTTCTTACATCCAGTTCCCCAATGAGCTCTCACATTACTGTGGCAGACTTAGTCTGCTGTTATCTGCAGGTATCTGTGATCCTCTCACAATTGTGCCTTGGGTTTTGCAGTTGATCTCTGCTGGCTGCCAGCCTGAGCCTCTTGACTGCCTGTTGTAAATGTATTATTGTCTCCTGGTAATAGAACTGGAAGAGATGGGGACATTTAGGGAGAGAAAAAGAAAACATTTTTAAATGCTTCCTTTTAACTCCGAGCAGTAAAGGTCTTGAAACAGTTCGATAAGTTTAATCTGAGTAATCAGTCCATGAATTGCATTTTAGGGCAGTTTCACATTTCTTGGGCCTGTGCCCAGCTGAAGTGCTGTGGGGCCTCCAGTACTCCAAATGGAATCACATAATACTAAAATAGCTCAGGCTGCGACCCTCCTATTATTGGCGCATGCAATCATTTTGCCATCTTAAGTTTTAGAGCTGATTGTGGAAATCCTCATATTTTGTGAATTGTTTTATTATCAAGGGTGCGATCATTATTAACTGATTTAGTTTGTAAATACTGAACAATTACCACTTTTAAGGTGTTTTTTTTTTTATTTTTATTTTTTTTTTATTTAAAAGGACAGTCGCTAACTTCTCTAATACCGGGTAAATATGGCACTCCCCCACCGTTACGTAGCTGCCTTCTTCTTCAAATGATAAGCAAATCAGAATTCAATCCTCGGTCAGAAATTGCAAGCTCGTGCAATTTCTGACCGAGGATTGAATTCTGATTTGCTTATCATTTGAAGAAGAAGGCAGCTACGTAATGGTGGGGGGGGGGAGTTCGGCTGCCATATTTACCCGGTATTAGAGAAGTTAGCGACTCTGATTAGTACAGAAGCAATGCGGCAAGGCAGAAGGGGTATAGTGCAGGCGGATCGTCTGGTTTTAATTTTCAATATGAAATAATGTTCACGGAAGTGTTGACTGTCCCTTTAAAGCTGCTTATTAAAGCAATGTTTTCGCTTTTTTTGCTGGTTAGTATTACAAGGTTATGCCTGTTGATAAAGTTTTATCCTCAAAAGCAGAAACACATTAAAACCATGGCTTTTGCAAATAAAGTGCTTGTCAACATTTTATATTTCCTCTAACAAAATATATTCAGAATGTCTAATTTATGTAAATCTGTAAATTGCTATGTATATCCATACTTCTCCAACTGGTTACCAAAATGAATTGTTAAATAAATGAAAGCCTAATAAAAAAAAAAAACGGTTCCCTTTTAAATATACAACACAAAGACTGTAAAGAAATTAAAAAATGCCTGGGACATGCATAAGACTGTCCTAAGAAAAAAGTAACAGAGGGCTAGAATACAAGTGGAGCACTAATTTGTGTGCCCTCAAACAGGCAAGTTTGCCCGTTTTTCAGGCTCTTGATAAATGGCCAGCCGTTACAAGTGGCCGGTTAATGTTATCGCGAGCTTGAGGTACTAATTATCACAAAATAAAGTGTAATATACTTTATTAAAAATAAAGATTGTTGCAGATACTACTACTATTTTTAATAAAATAACTGCAATAAACAGTTATGAGGGTTTAAAGTTGGCAGGTGTGGGGTGTTAGAAAAAAAAACGGCACTGAAATGTGCCTTTACATAGTGGTCTATGGGAACATTGTGTCGCCAGTAAATATATATGTACTAGGCAATATGTTTAATAACAAAAAAATACAAACCCCCAAACTAAAGTTACAAAAAATAAAAAAAGTAAAATTACAGAAAAAAAATAAACAAAGCTATCCAAAATTAAAAAAAAATGTAAACCTAAACTAATACCCATATAAAAATAAAAATCCCCCCCCCCCCAATCTAATACGAAACTACCAATAGCCCATAATAGGGCCTTTTGTAGGGCATTGCCCTAAGTTAAACAGCTCTTTTACCTCTAAAAAAAAATACTAAACCCCCTAACAGTAAAAACCCCCCACCCACCAAACCCCCCAAAATGAAAAAAAAAACTAACACTAAAATAACCTAAACTACCCATTGCCCCTAAAGGGGCATTTGTTTGGGCATTGCCCTTTAAAAGGGCATTCAGCTCTTTTACTTCCCTTAAAAGGGCAATCTGCTCTTTTTCAAACCCCAAAAAACCCTAATCTAAAAATAAAACCACCCCAAAAATTAGAATAAAAAAGCCTAAATCTAAGCCCCAAATGAGGTATTCACTGTTCCTTAAGTCAGGCGGAGAAGGTCTTCTTCCAGACGGATCCATCATCTTCTATCTTCATCCGGAGTGAAGGCGGCGCGAAGCGGAGGTGCGAAGCTGTGTTCCCGATGCCTGAATCCTCGGCGGCATGGAGGCTCCTCCTTATCCGATGTCCATCGTAGACTGAATATTGAATGCAAGGTACCACAATCCATTTAGGGTACCTTGCATTCCTATTGGCTGAAATTTTGAAATCAGCCAATAGGATGAGAGCTACTGAAATCCTATTGGCTGTTCAAATCGGCCAATAAGATTTCAGTAGCTCTCTTCCTATTGGCTGATTTCAAAATTTCAGCCAATAGGAATGCAAGGTACCCCAATAAATATGGGGTACCTTGCATTCAATCTTCAGTGTGCGACTGACTATCGCATGAAGAGTAGCCTCCACGCCACCGAGGACTGCCTCCGTTGAGGATCCAGGCATCGGGAACACACCTCCGCTCCGCGCTGCCTTCACTCCGGATGAAGATAGAAGATGATGGATCCGTCTAATGTTCGTTTTTTTTTAAATTGTAATTTAGTAGTAATTGGGGTTAATTTAGGGGGTGTTGGGTTAGAGGGCTTAATAATAAAATTAGTTATTTGAGTTGTGGGGGGGGTGGTTTGTGGTATAGGGGTTAATATATTAGGGCTATTGCGATGTGGGGGTTTGGCGGTTTAGGGGTTAATAGGTTATTTAGGTTTATTGCAATGTGGGGTTTTTGGGGTTAATTAGGTTTTTGCGTTTAAGGGGTTAATATTTTAATTGTTATTTATGGATTAGGGGTTAATTACTTTATTTTGCTATGTGGGGGTTGAAGGTTTAGGTGTTAATACTTTGTGTGGGAGGTTAGTTTTTTTTGTTATACTTCGTGCAGGAGGTTACGTGTTTTTATTTCTTGCAGGCGGTTACATGTTTTTATTTTTATTTCTTGCAGGCGGTTGCGTGTGTTTTTTTAAATTAATTTTTTAATTCTTTTAAAGGCTTCAAGTTTGCCTACGCTGCATCCAGGTGGATTCTTTTGGCTGCCCGTGCAACCAACATTCTTTTAGCTGCCTTGCGCAGCCAACATTCCTTTGAGGATGTGTGCGCAACTGTCGACGGGCGCCTTAGAAACGCGATTATAGATATAGTAATTTGCGTTGCGCTCAACTTGTAATACCGGCGCACATTTGCGTGCTATGGTATTACTTAGTGGAGCGCAAGTAGACTTGATGGGCCTTTTTGGTTCTTATCTACCGTCCATATTCTATATATTGAATTCTATATAAATAAGATGACTTATTTAAAATATGCAGGCATCCATGAATGCACAACCATAGCATGGTAATTTAACTGCTCTTAATTGGGTTCTAAAAAACGGCATGGAGTGTTAGCCTTAGTGTAATGTAAATCCTTTTTTTCCCCTAATACAGCAATATTTTCCTCATTGTCATAGCAATCTAGTATTCAGTTGCTATTGGTTTCAAACACTAAGTGGTTAAACATATCTCAAGATCCTTAAAGGTGCAGTAATTACATTTCTGTTGCGTTGCTATGGCATAACATATCAGGCAAGTCTAAATGTTTTCAAAACAAATCAACATTCTTTTTACTGCAGTTGTTTTTCAATAGCTAAGCACCACCCACCACTTATCTTATTTTGAAAAGTCTACAGACGACCACAACAAGGCAAACCATGGTCATAACGATAGTATGAATGCCTTGTTTTAAAGCTGTTGGCAGCTAAGGCCATTTACGGAAATATATGTAGCACAGTTAGCCTTGAGAGGTCAGCAAGGTGCATTCATTACTTTTGGGAAATACAGAACCTGGCCACGAGGAGGAGGCAAAGACACCCCAGCCAAAGACTTAAATACATCCCCCACTTCCCTCATCCCCCAGTCATTCTTTGCCTTTCGTCACAGGAAGTTGGCAGAGAAGTGTCAGAAGTTCGAGAGAGTCTCTCATGGAGGGTAGTTCTCTTCACAATGGGACTGGAGTTTTAAGTAATCCTGTCAGCCTCTCAATGAGAGCATGGATCAATGTTAGAGTCCAGAGATGCAGGGTGAGTTTTCCTGTGAACCCATCCCGACTCATAACGGCTCCTTGGTAATCAGCATTGACGAGTTTCGCTGCCTACCTTTCTTCACTCAAGCCCACCAGTCGGAAGCGAGGCTACTATCTGTCACACTTGAAGGGCCGTGTTCCTGTTTCACGGCGTAGATTCCGGTAAGATTGTTTCATTTTATTTCGATATGTGAATGTAATGTTAACAAAACAAGGTAGGGTCCCAGTGGGACTCCTTTTATCTTAATAAGGAATCATGGGTTAATATCTCCTGAAGGGGGTTATTGAACAAGGGGGACTTTTAATCATGTTTAAAAATGTGTAGCTATATACTTAGGCTCACGGCCTTTACGGAACATAACAGCTTTCTTTTCATGATGCGATCTTTCCAGATTGCGCGCCCTTTTTGTGACTGGCACGGTGTACCTCGTGACGGGTGCGGTTACATTGTTTGTTTTTTTCACTTCCGTATGTGCAACCGAGAGAGTCTTGCTCGTGGGTTTTCTGGTTCACAGGAGGTGGTGAGTGCCCCAGCCATTGTGGGTGTTAAAGGGTGCCAGTTTTTTGTAATTTTTGTAATCCCAAGATTATGGAGGATTCTGATATGCGCAACATGGATGCCTCCGATACGGAGGATGTGTCTTGTGATGAATATGAAATGGCCCAGGTAATCCATGCCCATCAGTTATTTTCTGATTGCCGTTCGCTTAGAGTGCGTTGAGTCATCCGCCTCCAAGGTTTCCATGACCCGTGAAGTGAGTGCCCCAGTCCATTTCCCAGCTTTGCAATCGGGTGTCCCTATGGCCTTTACTCCTTCGGGGGGTGGCTTGTTTCCATCTTAATATGGGAAGAGTCCACAGCTGCATTCCTTACTTGTGGGAAATACTGAACCTGGCCACCAGGAGGTGGCAAAGACACCCAAGCCAAAGGCTTAAATACCTCCCCCACTTCCTAATAACCCCAGTCATTTTTTGCCTTTTATCACAGCAGGTTGGCAGAGAAGTGTTAGAAGATTTCAGAGTAGCCTCTTATGAAGGGTAGTACTCTTCGAGATGGGACTGGAGTTTTATGTAGTTCTGTCAGCCTCTCAGTGAGGGCATGGATGAAAGTTAGAGTCCGGAGATGCAGGGAGAGTCTTTCTGCGAAACCATCCCGATTCATATTAACAGCTCCATAGGCAAGTTTCGCTGCCTGCTTTCTTCACCAAAGTCCATGTCAGAAGCGATGCTACTATCTGTCACACTTGAAGGGCCGTTTAGTTTAGAATTTGCGCTTTCTTTTAAAGGAAGTTTTTGGCGAATTTAGAGGTTGCAGAGGTCAAATTGCCCGATGAACCTTTAATTCATAAATTGGATAGAGTTTGAGGACAGGGTGGTACCTTATCCTTCCCTGCTCCTGTTAGTTGGCGAACATTATTAAGAATGAACGGGACAGGATTGTATTCCTTTTCCTTCTTTTCTCCCTTTAACAAATTGTCCCCGGTCCTGGACTCTCAATGGATTTGTGAGGTTCCATACCTAAATGGGATGGTGTTATCTTCACCCTTGCTAAACGTACTACTATCCCTCTTGAGGATAGTTCTTCGTTTGAAGAGCCCATGGATAAGAGATGGAAACTCTGTTAAAGATGTTTTCAACATACGGGATATTTGTTTCAACCGGTGGCAGTTGTTGCCGCGGGTTACTGGAGAAAACTACCTTCTGGTGTGATTCCTTATAGGATTTGATCAAGGTGGAGGATCCCCTCAACGTTACTCAGAAAAGATTTACGGCTTTGAGGGTTGTTAATTCTTTTATCTGTGCTGCTATTAGGCTGTTTATTCTCTTGAATGCTATGGCTTCAGCTTTTTCTGTTCAGGCCTGTCGGGCCCTGGCTGAAGTCATGGTCTGCGGATATGACTTCTAAGTCTAGACTTCTTCCCTCCCTTTAAGGGAATGATTTTGTCTGGTCCAGGCCTGGACTCAATTATCTCCACATTCACAGGGGGCAAGGGTGCCCTCCTGCCGCAAGAGTATATGAACTAATCTAAGGGACGATTTTCATTCTTTTTGTCTTGATAAAGCCCATGTCAGCAGTCCTCCGCTAAGCCAGAGCAAACCAAGAGCTCTTGGAAGCTGGCTCAGCCCTGAAATAAATCCAAGCAGAGCAAGAAGCCTGCCGAGTCTACTTCGGCATGAATGGGCGGTCCCCGGTCCTCTTCTGGATCGTGTAGGGGGCAGTATGTCGCTCTTTTCAGTCGCTTGTTTCAGGGACGTGCAGGATCCATGTGTCCTGGAGGTCATAGCTCAGGGTTACATGATGGGTTTAAAGTCTCAGCCACCCAATGGCAGATTCCTCCTGTCTCCTAACCAGTAAGGAGGGAAGACTTTCTGGGGTGTGTACGGGATCTGTCCTCTAGGAGTTATTGTCCTGGTGCCTATCGCAGTGAGAGGTTTAGGATACTATTCAAACCTTTTCGTGGTCCCTAAGAAGGAGGGAACTTTCCGTCCGATTCTGGACCTAAAGTGCTTAAGCATGTTTTTAAATGTCCCCTCGTTTAAGAGGGAGACAATAAGGTCCATTCTTCCCCTCGTTTGAGAGTGGTAGTTCATGACAACAATAGATTGCTGGACCAGCACTTCCAGTTTATTGCTCTTCCATTTGGTCTAGCTAAATACATTTTTCAAAGAGTGGACCATTCGGAATATCTCCTGTCTTCGATCCCATGGATGACAGATAATCTAGAGAGAGTTCTCTTGTATCAAGTACCAGGTTAGAAGCTCCCTAGCTATGAGGGAAGTATCTCGGATTCTGGTGTGGGGGAGACCTGCATTTGTTCGCTGTCAGCGATCCACATTCCGGGTGTGGACAACTGGGAAGCGTATTTCCTCAGCAGACAATCCTTTCAACCGGGAGAATGGTCTTTCTATCCCGAGTGTTTGCAGAGATTTGCAAGAAGATCATTTTATAACGTCTCAATACCAAGCTACCCAGATAGGGGTCGAGGTACAGGGATCCTCAGACGGCGCTAACAGATACATTAGCGTGCCTTGGAGGATCAATCTAATTTATCCTTTCCGACCGTTACTACTACTTCCTAGTGTAGTGGCTCGAGTCAAGCAGGCGTCAATGATACGGACTTCTCCATCTTGGCCGCAAAGGATATGGTTCGAGGATTTAGTGGGTATGTCATCGGCTCCTCCGTGGAAGTTACCTTGTCGCAGGGATCTGCTGACCAAGGTCTCTTTGTTCATCAATGTCTAGATTCTCTGAGGCTGATCGCGTGGAGATTGAATGCTTAGTCCTAGACATGAGAGGGTTTTCTTAGATTTATTTTTACTCTCATTCAAGCTCGTAAGCTGGTTGCTCGTCGCATCTATCATAAGGTGTGGAGGACCTACTTATTCTGTTCTCCTGGATGTACTGTAGAAGGGCTTTTCTGCAAGTCCCCTGAAGGGATAGATTTCGGCCCTGTCTGTGTTACTGCACAAGAGGTTTGCCAAGCTTCCGGATGTGCAGCCATTTGTTAAGGCTCTGCTGGGATCAGACCTGTCTTTAGATCTCAGGCTCCTCCTTGGAGTTTAAATCTTGTCCTTAATGTTTTGCAACGGGCTCCGTTGGAGCCTATGCATGAAGTAGACATTGTTGTCTTGGAAAGTTCTTTTTCTACTAGCTATTGCTTCTGCGTGCAGAGTCTCTGAGATTGCTGCCTTGCATTGCGACCCTCCTTATCTGGTGTTTCATGCCGATAAGGCTGTTCTACGAACCAAGTTAGGTTTTCTTCCTAAGGTTGTGTCAATTTGCAACATCAATCAAGAGATTGTGGTTCCTTTCTTATGTCCTAATCCTCCTTCGTTGAAGGAACGTTTTCAACATATTTCTGGATGTGGTTTGTGCCTTGAAGTTCTATCTTCGGGCCACGAAGGAATTTAGACAAACCTCCTTTCTCTGTTCGTTCTCTTTTCCGGGAAACGTAGGGGTCAGAGCCTCTTCGACTTCCTTATCTTTTTGTCTGAGGAGTGTCATCCATTTAGCATAGAAACGGCGGGATATAAGCCTCCTCTTAGGATTACGGCTCATTCTACGAGAGCAGTGGTTCCTCTTGGGCCTTCAAAAATGAGGCCTCTGTGGATCAGATTTGTAGGGCGGCAATCTCGTTCTCCTTACATACCTTTTCCAACATTTTACAAGTTTTATGGTTTTTGCTGGAAAAGTTTGATGTTTGTTTGATGGAAAACATAAATTATGCTTACCCGATAATTTTAATTTCCATCTGTATGGGAAGAGTCTACAGCTCTGGCCCTAAATTTGAACTTTTTTTCTTCTGGTACCTTTTTCACCCTGATATTTCTCCTACTGTTCCTTGTTCCCTCTGCAGAATGATTGGGGTTATGAGGAAGTGGGGGAGGTATTAAAACCTTTGGCTGGTGTGTCTTTGCCTCCTCCTGGTGGCCAGGTTCAGTATTTCCCACAAGTAAGGAATGCAGCTGTGGACTCTTCCAATACAGATGGAAATGAAATTGACAGGTAAGCATAATTTATGTTTTCCTCCAGAGGTTACGGCACGGTTCTGCATGGCCATTTCTATGGCGCTGAATCATTTTATATCTCCCAAGTGAAGTATTTCTAAGATACTGTCCGTGTTCCGTTAACCAGGGCTCCTTAGCGTCACCGTTTTTCTTTTTCTTTGTTTTTTCGGTTCCAGTTCTGAGCTTGGGTGAATGGGTCTTTTCATCGGCTGGTCCCGTTGTCGTCCTCATTCACCTTGGGGGTTCACCCGATGGGTGCGGCCTTCATTTTATTTTTTTTTATCCAGATGGATGTTTATTATTTTATTTTCTTTCATGTAATTAGCAAGAGTCCATGAGCTAGTGACGTATGGGATATACATTCCTAC
Organism: Bombina bombina; assembly: GCF_027579735.1. Taxonomy (NCBI): domain Eukaryota; kingdom Metazoa; phylum Chordata; class Amphibia; order Anura; family Bombinatoridae; genus Bombina; species Bombina bombina. The sequence goes on along the minus strand of NC_069499.1, from coordinate 300,571,069 downwards.
CAGGAGGGGCAAAGTTTCCCAAACCTCAAAAATGCCTATAAATACACCCCTCACCACACCCACAAATCAGTTTTACAAACTTTGCCTCCTATGGAGGTGGTGAAGTAAGTTTGTGCTAGATTCTACGTTGATATGCGCTCCGCAACAGGTTGGAGCCCGGTTTTCCTCTCAGCGTGCAGTGAATGTCAGAGGGATGTGAGGAGAGTATTGCCTATTTGAATGCAATGATCTCCTTCTACGGGGTCTATTTCATAGGTTCTCTGTTATCGGTCGTAGAGATTCATCTCTTACCTCCCTTTTCAGATCGACGATATACTCTTTTATATATATATATATATATATATATATATATATATATATATATACCATTACCTCTGCTGATTTTCGTTTCAGTACTGGTTTGGCTTTCTACAACATGTAGACGAGTGTCCTGGGGTAAGTAAGTCTTATTTTCTGTGACACTCTAAGCTATGGTTGGGCACTTTTTTATAAAGTTCTAAATATATGTATTCAAACATTTATTTGCCTTGACTCAGGATGTTCAACATTCCTTATTTTCAGACAGTCAGTTTCATATTTGGGATAATGCATTTGAATCAATCATTTTTTCTTACCTTAAAAAATTTGACTTTTTCTCTTGTTAAGTGTGTTCAGTCCACGGGTCATCCATTACTTATGGGATATATTCTCCTTCCCAACAGGAAGTTGCAAGAGGATCACCCAAGCAGAGCTGCTATATAGCTCCTCCCCTCACATGTCATATCCAGTCATTCTCTTGCAACCCTCAACAAAGAAGGAGGTCGCGAGAGGAGCTGGAGTTTTTACTTAACTATTCTTCAATCAAAAGTTTGTTATTTTAAATGGCACCGGAGTGTGCTGTTTTTCTATCTCAGGCAGTATTTGGAAGAAGAAACTGCCTGCGTTTTTTATCTATGATCTTAGCAGGCGTAACTAAGACCCACTGGCTGTTCTCGACATTCTGAGGAGTGGGGTAACTTCAGAAACTGGGAATAGCATGCGGGGTCCTCCGCAAATGAGGTATGTGCAGTACTTTATTTTCTGGGAATGGAATTGACTAAGAAAATACTGCTGTTACCGTATGATGTAAGTACAGCCTTAAATGCAGTAGTAGCAACTGGTATCAGGCTGATAAATGTATGCGCAGTCGAGTTATATTCTAGGGACTAGAATTTGACTGAGAAAATACTGTTAACACTGAAATAATACCTAAGCCTTCTCTGCAGTGGTAGCGACTGGTAGCAGGCTTAGTGATAGCTTTGCATGACATTGAAAAATGTTGTTTTTTAATAAAACGTTTACTGGAAGGTTATTCGTTTTTTTGTGAGGTACTTTGGTGATAAATCGCTTTGGGCATGTTTTTTTCCACATGGCTAACATATTTTTCTGCATGGAAACAGTTATATCAGGGCTCCCACTTTTGTGATTGGAGTGGGAGGGCCCTTGTTTTAGCGCCTTGTTGCACAGTTAAAATTATTGCACAGTCTTTCTGCTTCTTCCTCCTTGATCCAGGACGTCTCTAGAGAGCTCAGGGGTCTGCAAATTTCATTTGTGAGGGAGGTAATCAGTCACAGCAGATCTGTGACAGTGTGCTGACTGTGATTAAAAGCGTTAAATCTTAATTGATATCTGTTTATCCGTTTTGGGTATTGAGGGGTTAATCATCCTTTTGCTAATGGGTGCAATCCTCTGCTAATAGTACACTTCTTGTTAAGAATTGTTTAATTATATCTGTATTTTTGAAGCGCTGCAGCGTTTTTTATATTGCTTGTAAAACTTATTGAAAGTGATTTCCAAGCTTGTTAGTTTCATTGCTAAGTCTGTTTTAAACATGTCTGATTCAGAGGAAGCTGTTTGTTCATCATGTTCCAAAGCCAATGTGGAGCCCAATAGAACGATGTGTACCAATTGTATTGATATTGCTTTGAATAAAAGTCAATCTGTACCGATAAAGAAGCTATCACCAGACAACGAGGGGGAAGTTATGCCGCCTAACTCTCCTCACGTGTCAGTACCTGCGTCTCCCGCTCGGGAGATGCGTAGGATTGAGACACCTAGTACATCTAGGCCCTTACAAATCACTTTACATGATATGGCTAATGTTATGAAAGAAGTATTATATAATATGCCCGAATTAAGGGGCAAACGCGATAGCTCTGGGTTAAGGACAGAGCGCGCTGATGACACGAGAGCCATGTCTGATACTGCGTCACAACTTGCAGAACATGAGGACGGTGAGCTTCATTCTGTCAGTGACGGTTCTGATTCGGGGAGACCGGATTCAGAAATTTTAAATTTAAGCTTGAGAACCTCCGTGTGTTACTAGGGGAGGTATTAGCAGCTCTGAATGATTGCGACACGGTGGCAATTCCAGAGAAATTGTGTAGGTTGGATAGATACTATGCGGTACCGGTGTGTACTGACGTTTTTCCTATACCAAAAAGACTTATAGAAATTATCAGTAAGGAGTGGGATAGACCCGGTGTGCCTTTTTCCCCTCCCCCGATATTTAGAAAAATGTTCCCTATAGACGCCACCACACGAGACTTATGGCAGACCCTCCCTAAGGTGGAGGGAGCAGTTTCTACGTTAGCCAAGCGTACCACTATCCCGGTGGAGGATAGCTGTGCTTTCTCAGATCCAATGGATAAAAAATTAGAGGGTTATCTTAAGAAAATGTTTGTTCAACAGGGTTTTATATTGCAGCCTCTTGCATGCATTGTGCCTGTCACGGCTGCAGCGGCATTCTGGTTTGAGTCTCTGGAAGAGGCGATTCGCACAGAGCCGTTGGATGAGGCCTTGAGCAAAGTTAGAACCCTTAAGCAAGCTAATGCGTTTGTTTCAGATGCCGTAGTACATCTAACCAAGCTTACGGCTAAAAATTCCGGATTCGCCATACAGGCGCGCAGAGCGCTCTGGCTTAAATCCTGGTCAGCGGATGTAACTTCCAAGTCTAAACTACTTAACATTCCTTTCAAAGGGCAGACCTTATTCGGGCCCGGCTTGAAGGAAATTATTGCTGACATTATGGGAGGTAAGGGCCACGCCCTTCCTCAGGACAGGGCCAAACCAAAGGCCAAACAGTCTAATTTTCGTGCCTTTCGTAACTTCAAGGCAGGAGCAGCATCGACTTCCTCCGCTCCAAAACAGGAAGGAACTACTGCTCGTTACAGACAAGGTTGGAAAGGCAACCAGTCATGGAACAAGGGCAAGCAGGCCAGAAAGCCTACTCCCGCCCCTAAGACAGCATGAAGTCAGGGCCCCCTATCCAGAGACGGATTTAGTGGGGGGCAGACTTTCTCTCTTTGCCCAGGCTTGGGCAAGAGATGTGCAGGATCCCTGGACGTTAAAGATTATATCTCAGGGATACCTTCTGGATTTCAAATCCTCTCCTCCACAAGGGAGGTTCCATCTTTCGAGGTTATCGACAAACCTAGTAAAGAGAGAGGCATTTCTACAATGTGTACAAGACCTCTTAATCATGGGGGTGATCCACTCAGTTCCGCGATCGGAACAGGGACAAGGATTTTACTCAAATCTATTTGTGGTTCCCAAAAAAGAGGGAAACTTCAAACCAATCTTGGACTTAAAGATCTTAAACAAATTCCTAAGGGTACCATCGTTCAAGATGGAAACCATTCGAACCATCCTACCCATGATCCAAGAGGGTCAATATATGACCACGGTGGACTTAAAGGATGCTTACCTTCATATACCGATTCACAAAGATCATTATCGGTACCTGAGGTTTGCCTTTCTAGACAGGCATTACCAGTTTGTGGCTCTTTCCTTGGGGTTAGCCATGGCCCCGAGAATTTTTACGAAGGTTCTGGGCTCACTTCTGGCGGTACTAAGACCACGAGGCATAGTGGTGGCTCCGTACCTAGACGACATTCTGATACAAGCGTCAAGTTTTCAAAATGCAAAGTCTCATACAGAGATAGTTCTAGCATTTCTGAGGTCGCATGGGTGGAAAGTGAACGTGGAAAAGAGTTCTCTGTTACCACTCACAAGGGTCCCTTTTCTAGGGACTCTTATAGATTCTGTAGAGATGAAGATTTACCTGACGGAGTCCAGGTTATCAAAGATTCTCAATGCTTGCCGTGTCCTTCACTCCATTCCAAGCCCATCGGTAGCTCAGTGCATGGAGGTAATCGGCTTAATGGTAGCGGCAATGGACATAGTGCCATTTGCGCGCCTGCATCTCAGACCGCTGCAACTATGCATGCTCAGTCAATGGAACGGGGATTACTCAGATCTGTCCCCTTTGCTAAATCTGGACCAGGAGACCAGAGATTCGCTTCTCTGGTGGTTGTCACCGGTTCATCTGTCCAAAGGAATGACCTTTCGCAGGCCAGATTGGACGATTGTAACAACGGATGCCAGCCTTCTAGGCTGGGGAGCAGTCTGGAATTCCCTGAAGGCTCAGGGATCGTGGACTCAGGAGGAGAAACTCCTCCCAATAAACATTCTAGAATTAAGAGCAATATTCAATGCTCTTCTGGCTTCGCCTCAGTTAGCAAAGCTGGGGTTAATCAGATTTCAGTCGGACAATATCACGACTGTGGCTTACATCAATCATCAAGGGGGAACCAGGAGTTCCCTAGCGATGTTGGAAGTCTCGAAGATAATTCGCTGGGCAGAGTCTCACTCTTGCCACCTGTCAGCGATTCACATACCAGGCGTAGAGAACTGGGAGGCGGATTTCCTAAGTCGCCAGACTTTTCATCCGGGAGAGTGGGAACTTCACCCGGAGGTATTTGCTCAACTGATTCGTCGTTGGGGCAAACCGGATCTGGATCTCATGGCATCTCGCCAGAACGCGAAGCTTCCTTGTTACGGATCCAGTTCCAGGGACCCGGGAGCGGTGCTGGTAGATGCATTAGCAGCCCCTTGGTGGAAACACATAAGCTATGTTGAAAACCCATTTCCGTTGCTACCTCGGCTGATTGCCAGGATCAAACAGGAGAGGGCATCTGTAATTCTGATAGCGCCTGCGTGGCCACGCAGGACCTGGTATGCAGACCTAGTGGACATGTCGTCCTGTCCACCATGGTCTCTTCCTCTGAGGCAGGACCTTCTAATTAAGGGTCCTTTCAACCATCCAAACCTAATTTCTCTGAGGCTGACTGCCTGGAAATTGAACGCTTGATTCTATCAAAGCGTGGGTTTTCGGATTCGGTTATTGATACATTAATACAGGCTCGGAAACCTGTGACAAGAAAAATTTACCATAAGATATGGCGTAAATATTTATATTGGTGCGAATCCAAGAGTTACTCATGGAGTAAGGTTAGGATTCCTAGGATATTAGCTTTTCTACAAGAGGGTTTAGAAAAGGGTTTATCCGCTAGTTCGCTAAAGGGACAGATTTCAGCTCTGTCTATTCTTTTACACAAACGTCTGGCAGAGCATCCAGACGTCCAGGCCTTTTGTCAGGCTTTGGCTAGAATTAAGCCTGTGTTTAAAGCTGTTGCTCCTCCGTGGAGCTTAAACTTGGTTCTTAAAGTTCTTCAGGGTGTTCTGTTTGAACCCCTTCATTCCATTGATATTAAGCTTTTATCTTGGAAAGTTTTGTTTTTGATGGCTATTTCCTCGGCTCGAAGAGTCTGAGTTATCTGCCTTACATTGTGATTCTCCTTATCTGATCTTTCATTCAGATAAGGTAGTTCTGCATACTAAACCTGGGTTTTTACCTAAGGTTGTTTCTAACAGGAATATCAATCAAGAGATTGTTGTTCCATCATTATGTCCTAATCCTTCTTCAAAGAAGGAACGTCTTTTGCATAATCTAGACGTGGTCCATGCTCTGAAGTTCTACTTACAGGCAACTAAAGTTTTTAGACAAACTTCTTCTCTGTTTGTCGTTTACTCTGGACAGAGGAGAGGTCAAAAGGCTTCGGCTACCTCTCTCTCTTTTTGGCTTCGTAGCATAATTCGTTTAGCCTATGAGACTTCTGGACAGCAGCCTCCTGAAAGAATTACAGCTCATTCCACTAGAGCTGTGGCTTCCACCTGGGCCTTTAAGAATGAGGCCTCTGTTGAACAGATTTGCAAGGCTGCAACTTGGTCTTCACTTCATACTTTTTCCAAATTTTACAAATTTGACACTTTTGCTTCTTCGGAGGCTGGTTTTGGGAGAAAGGTTCTACAGGCAGTGTTTCCTTCTGTTTAATATTCCTGCCTTGTCCCTCCCATCATCCGTGTACTTAGCTTTGGTATTGGTATCCCATAAGTAATGGATGACCCGTGGACTGACCACACTTAACAAGAGAAAACATAATTTATGCTTACCTGATAAATTTATTTCTCTTGTAGTGTGTTCAGTCCACGGCCCGCCCTGTCTTTTTCAGGCAGGTTCTAAATTTTAAAATTATAACTCCAGTCACCACTGCACCTTATAGTTTCTCCTTTCTCTTCTTGTTTCGGTCGAATGACTGGATATGACATGTGAGGGGAGGAGCTATATAGCAGCTCTGCTTGGGTGATCCTCTTGCAACTTCCTGTTGGGAAGGAGAATATATCCCATAAGTAATGGATGACCCGTGGACTGAACACACTACAAGAGAAATAAATTTATCAGGTAAGCATAAATTATGTATTCCATGTGGGCTGTTAGGCTCGCGGGGGTTGAAAATGCTTCATTTTATTGCGTCATTCTTGGCGCAGACTTTTTTGGCGCAAAAAATCTTTTCTGTTTCCGGCGTCATACATTCCGGATGTGGCGTCATTTTTGGCGCCAAAAGCATTTAGGCGCCAAATAATGTGGGCGTCTTATTTGGCGCTAAAAAAATATGGGCGTCGCTTTTGTCTCCACATTATTTAAGTCTCATTTTTCATTGCTTCTGGTTGCTAGAAGCTTGTTCTTTGGCATTTTTTCCCATTCCTGAAACTGTCAGTTAAGGAATTTGATCAATTTTGCTTTATATGTTGTTTTTTCTCTTACATATTGCAAGATGTCTCATGTTGCATCTGAGTCAGAAGATACTTCAGGAAAATCGCTGCCTGGTGCTGGAACTACCAAAGCTAAGTGTATCTGCTGTAAACTTTTGGTAGCTGTTCCTCCAGCTGTTGTTTGTATTAAATGTCATGACAAACTTGTTAATGCAGAAAATATTTCCTTTAGTAAAATACCATTACCTGTTGCAGTTCCATCAACATCTAATGTTCAGAATGTTCCTGATAACATAAGAGATTTTGTTTCTGAATCTATTAAGAAGGCTATGTCTGTTATTCCTCCTTCTAGTAAACATAAAAAGTCTTTTAAAACTTCTCTTTATCCAGATGAATTTTTAAATGAACATCATCACAGATTCTTCTGGTTCAGAGGATTCTGTTTCAGAGGTTGATGCTGATAAATCTTCATATTTATTTAAAATGGAATTTATTCGTTCTTTACTTAAAGAAGTCCTAATTGCATTAGAAATTGAGGATTCTGGTCCTCTTGATACTAAATCTAAACGTTTAGACAATGTCTTTAAATCTCCTGTAGTTATTCCAGAAGTTTTTCCTGTTCCTGGTGCTATTTCTGAAGTAATTTCTAGGGAATGGAATAATTTGGGTAATTCATTTACTCCTTCTAAACGTTTTAAGCAATTATATCCTGTGCCGTCTGACAGAGTTTTGGGACAAAATCCCTAAAGTTGATGGGGCTATCTCTACCCTTGCTGAACGTACTACTATTCCTACGGCAGATGGTACTTCGTTTAAGGATCCTTTAGATAGGAAAATTGAATCATTTCTAAGAAAAGCTTACTTGTGTTCAGGTAATCTTCTTAGACCTGCTATATCTTTGGCGGATGTTGCTGCAGCTTCAACTTTTTGGTTGGAAACTTTAGCGCAACAAGTAACAGATCATGATTCTCATAACATTATTATTCTTCTTCAACATGCTAATAATTTTATCTGTGATGCCATTTTTGATATTATCAGAGTTGATGTCAGGTTTATGTCTCTAGCTATTTTAGCTAGAAGAGCTTTATGGCTTAAAACTTGGAATGCTGATATGTCTTCTAAATCGACTCTACTTTCCCTTTCTTTCCAGGGTAATAGATTTTTTATCCTGTGGTAAAAAGTTCCTTTCCCACCAGTAACAGTTGAGATAATAGAATCCAACTGAGAACCAAATAATTTAAGGGTAAAAACAGGGCTAATAATAGTTTTCGTTCCTTTCGTTTCAACAAAGAACAAAAGCCTGATCCTTCATCCTCAGGAGCAGTTTCAGTTTGGAAACCATCTCCAGTCTGGAATAAATCCAAGCCTTCTAGAAAAGCAAAGCCAGCTTCTAAGTCCACATGAAGGTACGGCCCTCATTCCAGCTCAGCTGGTAGGGGGCAGATTACGTTTTTTCAAAGAAATTTGGATCAATTCTGTTCACAATCTTTGGATTCAGAACATTATTTCAGAAGGGTACAGAATTGGTTTCAAGGTAAGACCTCCTGCAAAGAGATTTTTTCTTTCCCCTGTCCCAGTAAACCCAGCGAAAGCTCGAGCATTTCTGAAATGTGTTTCAGATCTAGAGTTGGCTGGAGTAATTATGCCAGTTCCAGTTCTGGAACAGGGGCTGGGGTTTTATTCGAATCTCTTCATTGTACCAAAGAAGGAGAATTCCTTCAGACCAGTTCTGGATCTAAAAATATTGAATCGTTATGTAAGGATACCAACATTCAAAATGGTAACTGTAAGGACTATCCTGCCTTTTGTTCAGCAAGGGCATTATATGTCTACAATAGATTTACAGGATGCATATCTGCATATTCCGATTCATCCAGCTCACTATCAGTTTCTGAGATTCTCTTTCCTAGACAAGCATTACCAGTTTGTGGCTCTGCCGTTTGGCCTAGCAACAGCTCCAAGAATTTTTACAAAGGTTCTCGGTGCCCTTCTATCTGTAATCAGAGAACAGGGTATTGTGGTATTTCCTTATTTGGACGATATCTTGGTACTTGCTCAGTCTTCACATTTAGCAGAATCTCATACGAATCGACTTGTGTTGTTTCTTCAAAATCATGGTTGGAGGATCAATTCACTAAAAAGTTCATTGATTCCTCAGACAAGGGTAACCTTTTTGGGTTTCCAGATAGATTCAGTGTCCATGACTCTGTCTTTGACAGACAAGAGACGTCTAAAATTGATTTCAGCTTGTCGAAACCTTCAGTCACAATCATTCCCTTCGGTAGCCTTATGCATGGAAATTCTAGGTCTTATGACTGCTGCATCGGACGCGATCCCCTTTGCTCGTTTTCACATGCGACCTCTTCAGCTCTGTATGCTGAACCAATGGTGCAGGGATTACACAAAGATATCTCAATTAATATCTTTAAAACCGATTGTACGACACTCTCTGACGTGGTGGACAGATCACCATAGTTTAGTTCAGGGGGCTTCTTTTGTTCTTTCGACCTGGACTGTAATTTCAACAGATGCAAGTCTTACAGGTTGGGGAGCTGTGTGGGGGTCTCTGACAGCACAAGGGGTTTGGGAATCTCAGGAGGTGAGATTTCCGATCAATATTTTGGAACTCCGTGCAATTTTCAGAGCTCTTCAGTCTTGGCCTCTTCTGAAGAGAGAATCGTTCATTTGTTTTCAGACAGACAATGTCACAACTGTGGCATACATCAATCATCAAGGAGGGACTCACAGTCCTCTGGCTATGAAAGAAGTATCTCGAATTCTGGTTTGGGCGGAATCCAGCTCCTGTCTAATCTCTGCGGTTCATATTCCAGGAATAGACAATTGGGAAGCGGATTATCTCAGTCGCCAAACGTTGCATCCGGGCGAATGGTCTCTTCACCCAGAGGTATTTCTTCAGATTGTTCAAATGTGGGAACTTCCAGAAATAGATCTGATGCCTTCTCATCTAAACAAGAAACTTCCCAGGTATCTGTCCAGATCCCGGGATCCTCAGGCGGAGGCAGTGGATGCATTATCACTTCCTTGGAAGTATCATCCTGCCTATATCTTTCCGCCTCTAGTTCTTCTTCCAAGAGTAATCTCCAAGATTCTGAAGGAATGCTCGTTTGTTCTGCTGGTAGCTCCAGCATGGCCTCACAGGTTTTGGTATGTGGATCTTGTCCGGATGGCCTCTTGCCATCCGTGGACTCTTCCGCTAAGACCAGACCTTCTGTCGCAAGGTCCTTTTTTCCATCAGGATCTCAAATCCTTAAATTTAAAGGTATGGAGATTGAACGCTTGATTCTTGGTCAAAGAGGTTTCTCTGACTCTGTGATTAATACTATGTTACAGGCTCGTAAATCTGTATCTAGAGAGATATATTATAGAGTCTGGAAGACTTATATTTCTTGGTGTCTTTCTCATCATTTTTCCTGGCATTCTTTTAGAATTCTGAGAATTTTACAGTTTCTTCAGGATGGTTTAGATAAAGGTTTGTCCGCAAGTTCCTTGAAAGGTCAAATCTCTGCTCTTTCTGTTCTTTTTCACAGAAAGATTGCTAATCTTCCTGATATTCATTGTTTTGTACAAGCCTTGGTTCGTATAAAACCTGTCATTAAGTCAATTTCTCCTCCTTGGAGTTTGAATTTGGTTCTGGGGGCTCTTCAAGCTCCTCCGTTTGAACCTATGCATTCATTGGACATTAAATTACTTTCTTGGAAAGTTTTGTTCCTTTTGGACATCTCTTCTGCCAGAAGAGTCTCTGAATTGTCTGCTCTTTCTTGTGAGTCTCCTTTTCTGATTTTTCATCAGGATAAGGCAGTGTTGCGAACTTCTTTTGAATTTTTACCTAAGGTTGTGAATTCCAACAACATTAGTAGAGAAATTGTAGTTCCTTCATTATGCCCTAATCCTAAGAATTCTAAGGAGAAATCATTGCATTCTTTGGATGTTGTTAGAGCTTTGAAATATTATGTTGAAGCTACTAAGACTTTCCGAAAGACTTCTAGTCTATTTGTCATCTTTTCCGGTTCTAGAAAAGGCCAGAAAGCTTCTGCCATTTCTTTGGCATCTTGGTTGAAATCTTTAATTCATCATGCCTATGTTGAGTCGGGTAAAACTCCGCCTCAGAGGATTACAGCTCATTCGACTAGGTCAGTTTCTACTTCCTGGGCGTTTAAGAATGAAGCTTCGGTTGATCAGATTTGCAAAGCAGCAACTTGGTCTTCTTTGCATACTTTTACTAAATTCTACCATTTTGATGTGTTTTCTTCTTCTGAAGCAGTTTTTGGTAGAAAAGTACTTCAGGCAGCTGTTTCAGTTTGAATCTTCTGCTTATGTTTTCATTTAAACTTTATTTTGGGTGTGGATTATTTTCAGCAGGAATTGGCTGTCTTTATTTTATCCCTCCCTCTCTAGTGACTCTTGCGTGGAAAGATCCACATCTTGGGTAGTCATTATCCCATACGTCACTAGCTCATGGACTCTTGCTAATTACATGAAAGAAAACATAATTTATGTAAGAACTTACCTGATAAATTCATTTCTTTCATATTAGCAAGAGTCCATGAGGCCCACCCTTTTTTGTTATGATTTTTTGTATAAAGCACAATTATTCCAATTCCTTATTTTTTATGCTTTCGCACTTTTTTCTTATCACCCCACTTCTTGGCTATTCGTTAAACTGATTTGTGGGTGTGGTGAGGGGTGTATTTATAGGCATTTTTGAGGTTTGGGAAACTTTGCCCCTCCTGGTAGGAATGTATATCCCATACGTCACTAGCTCATGGACTCTTGCTAATATGAAAGAAATGAATTTATCAGGTAAGTTCTTACATAAATTATGTTTTTTTCTTAAGCTCATGTCCATTAGATTTTAGTTTTTATCAACGTTCTTCTCTGGAACCGATACTTGCGATTTAGGTCGCGTGGGGACTTCCTCGGAAGTTGCGCACTTGTTGAACAAATAGAATTTGTTTTTCTAGTTCATTTATCAATCCTTCGGGATGAATTTTCTTGGACCTTGGGCAGTTCTGGAGTGTCCTTATACCAGGCAGGTACTGGTCGGATACTTTTTCGGCTGTTGCCAGGGTTCATGTCACCCTCGTGGTGCTGATTAATTCTGTTGGATTCTGAATGTCTCTGTCCTACCGAAGTATGAGGCCTGTTGTTTAGATACAACCCCTCCGTACGGAGGGTTATGAGTGCCAATTTAGGTTGGTTGTTCAGGCTTCTCGTCTGGGATATGGATCTGTTTTTGCAGACATCATCATGGTTCTTCAGGTGCCGGGGTACTCAGAACCGTTATTCCATTTTTTCTAGTTGGGAGATGTGTGTGACCTATGTGGTCTGGTGTTCTGAGTGATTAATGATTTGCTTTTTTACTCAAGGTTCTTCCAGACGCTGACTCTATATTAAGCATTTTATTGCGGTGGCGGAGTTTCCTTCCTTCCCGCCTTGGATGTTGTGTTACTCAAAGAGTTGGTGTGCAGGGGTTCCCTGCCTTCTGTGGGGAGCTGCGAAGCTCCACCTTTTGCCTGCTTAAAGAAGATTTTGAAAGATAGATCCTTCAAGGATCTCTGGCTGTTGTCCCTTCCATTGCCCTTGGTCTGACCATGGTCTCGACGTTCAGGTGTCATTCCGTCCTCGTTGCAACTCTAGCCTTGGGGCTTGAAAGTGAAGAGGCGAGGTCAGTTATGTAGGGGCCGCCCTTCTGGGGTCAGGTAGTTGACCATTTATCCTTGATGCTCCGTTATGGGCGGTGTCTTGAGTTTGATTCTCTGGGATGGCGAGCAGGGGTACAGGGCTCTCATTTGCCTTTGGGTGTTGGTTGCTACCTTGCCAATGTGTGTAGCACGTATTTTAGTTTGCCTACGAGATTTCCTTGCGATCCAAGTGCCCTGGGTGCTGAATCTTAGACCGTTAAGGAAGTCCTTTATGATTCTTGGGTTTGAGGATATTGCTAGGTTGCCAAGTCTACAGACTTTAGAGGTGCATTCCTCCTTGTAGGAGGCAGCTTAGGGTTCCTCTGGATGTCGGATCTTTGATCCCGTTTTCGAGGACCCTGACTTAGGTCTGTGTCTCTCCTTGGATGGGTGTGGACGGTTCGATCTCACACTAGATGTTTGTGGTCCCGTGGGCCTCTCTCTCCATAGAGGCTGGGGCTCTGTGAGAGATGCCATTGTTTTGTGGCTTAGGCTTTAGGTACTTCTGACGGATCCCTACAGGTCTTCTGGCGCATTTACGCTGTTTCTGTAGACTCCAGGTATCTTCACCTGGGTTGGCGATATGGCCGAGGGGTCTCGCCTCTATGGTAGGGTGGTTTTCAGTTTATTCCCATCTCTTCTAGAGCAGGGGTAGGGTTCTCTGCATTCGGAGTTTCCTTAGTATTTGGAGCGACCTGTGGGTCCTTGGTGGCTTGCCTTGTAAGGATCTTTTACCTTCTTGCGTTCCAGAATCCTGAAAGGGGAGTTGCAATGTAGTGACTGGTTCCTCTGTTCCTGCAGCAGGAGTTTGTAGTAACGGTCAGCGGTCTTACTGGGGGCTTTGTTCCTACGTTGACCCTTCCTTTCTCTTCCGGAAGTCTGGGACTCTTGTCTTTGGTTTTGACGAACATTTGGGCTGGGACCATTAGGAAGATTGGGGGTCGGTTACTCCTGCAGGGTTGACGGTTTTCTTTAGAGTTGATTCTCTCCTTTTGTGGGAGGTCTTGGATGTCCTACTCTTTTCCTCTGGTGTTCGGTGCTGGGAGGGGACGCTCCTTGGAACCTGATATTCGGAGGGCTGTGAGCCCTTGGAAGTTTTGCAGTTGAATCCATCTACAGCTATTGCACTTTGAGGGTATAACCAGCTACAGCTAGTTGCACTTTGACTGGGTGTTGGCAAGCTTTGAAACGCCTTTTGCTGTTTGGGTTTAGCAACGGTGAGTCAGCTTGCTACCTGGAAACTTGTCATTGGGAGTTCCTGTTCAGACTGTTGGTGTTCTTTTTGGAGAACTCTTTACTAGCTGCTGGGATAGTTATCCTATTTCTGCTGTCTCTGCTGTCTAGCTTGCAGGTCTACACCTAATATGAGGCAACAGGGAACTCATGGTTTTCCTGGAGTACCTTTGGGGTATAGTACAGGGTCGGGGATATGAGGGTGTTCCTAGAGTCCTTTTTGGGACATGTTTCCCTGTGTATGGATCATTTTTTCTTCGGTCCTTGTGTATCTAGGGAGTTCGTCTCCCTGGGCATTGCTGTTGTACGACAACAATGAATTGTTCTATGTTCTGCAGAGTGGAATGATCCTTCGGATTTTTCATGAGAATCTGTTCTCCTTTTTGGGGGGTAAACAGTGGTCCTTGTCTTAACCGGGTAGCTTCATGGGAGTATTGATCCGCAGGGCTGACTCCTCGGAGGTTGTTTGGGCTTGACGGACTCTGGAACTGAGTGGTTTAGTTCGGCTTTGCCGGCGGTGTAATTAATGTGCAGTTATCTGGGCTTCAGGTTTTCTCCCGTGTCGTCTATATTTTTTAGGGTGTTGAGTAATCAGGCTGTAGTGCCTCTCGAAGGGGCTGCATTTTTTACCCACCCGTTGTTTGCATTCAGTGTCCTCTAGCTTGCGTGTTCTTTTCCCAAAAGTAATGAATGCAGCTGTGGACTCTAACCTTTTTAAGTAGAATAACATAAATTATGCTTACCTGATCATTTCATTTTCTTCTGAAGGGAAGAGTCCACAGCTCCCGCCCGTGTTTTTATATATGAGGCGTCTGTAATTTTTTGTTCTGGCACCTTTTTTCACCCTGATATTTCTCCTACTGTTCCTTGTTCCCTCGGCAGAATGACTGGGGGATGAGGGATGTGGGGTAGGTATTTGCCTCCTCTTGGTCTGCAGTTCCTATATACCTCGTCTGCATTTCCTATAACCTGTGCTCAGTTACAATGTGGGAGTGAAAGAGCAGCCCAGGAGATGAGATGGTCTTGGGGCATCTGGCTGTTTTACTAGTAACCAAACTCTTTTTGACTTTTTAGAAACCTAGTCAGCAATCTACCCGCCTTGTTGCTCTCTACAAAGAACCTGGCATTTGTGGCTAATGCACGTTGGTGGTCATTTTTAATAAGATAATTATTTAGTTTTGTCCTGGATACGAACCAGGTCATTCTTAATATTAGCTGGGTTTAAGATACTTTATGAGCTCTCTCTAATTCAGCCAATATGTTAAGGAGATTTCCCTTTCTGTCCCTGGCTGTTGCATCATTAGCTTAATAATTTTACCCTGTATATAACACTTGTAAGCTTACCAGTTAATTATGGGAGAAGTTGCATCAGGGTCATTAAACTCAAAGAAAAGGGTTGTCTTTTGAGAGGTGTTTTATAACCAGAGGGTCAGTGAAAATTGATTTAAGTCTTCAGTTGCCACGACCACCTGGTTTAGGGGGCCACGTGAAGATGCTGAGGACCATAGCTTGGTCATACCAAATTGTTTGAGTAATCTTGGAGTCTGATAGCAAGGCAAGGGAGGCTTTTTCACATAATATATAATCTAGACGGTAATAGACGCAGAGGACTCTGCGGGTGAGAAAAAATGTGTAGTCTTCATAGTCTGGTGTCTCCAAGTATCAAAGGTGGGAATCGCTTGTACAGCTAGCCAATTTGCCTTTACATTCCTCCTTGATAGGATCTACCAGAGGATCTATCCACCTCTGGGCTCAGAGGGAAGTTAAAGCCTCCAGCAATAATTAGCAGTCAATTTTGTCATTACAGGTCAGAAAAAAGGATGGACTTGGGCAATTAGGAGCATATAGGTTCATAAAAGTAATAGGTCTACCAAAATAAAGTCCCACTAAAATCAGGAGCCTCCTTTCATCTTAAAGTTCTGCAAGAGTTCAAAGTGATCCCCCTTTCAAAATACAGAATCCATATTTTCTACCAACTAATAAAGTGTAAAATGTGGGCTCCCGGTGCCTCCTGTAGTGGTTTTCCTCTCTGAATACTATGTCCAAATGGTTTTTATGTAAATAATGTAGGGTTATTGATCGCTTTTGTGGGCATTGAAAAACTTTGACTTTTTTAGTTGTCGGTAGACTATCTGATCGTATAGGGGCAGGCAATTTAAAATCACAAATCTATCTGAGGTTAAGTTGAACAAGGGTTTGTCTTTTTTTTTTTTTTTTTATTACGTTTAAGCTTTGTACTAATTTTTACTTTAAATGCATTCAGATGTTGTATACAGCAGTGTATTTATGATTCTGATTTTAAAAATTATGATTGTACATTGAATGTCTGTAACTTTATCAAATTAGGATTATACTTTTTATATTTCTGTCTATTTTACAAATTGCATTTGACTTTATTTTTTCTATTTGAAATAAGTCTGTCTGTTTCAGAAAGTGGACTGGAAAGGGATGTTCTCTGGGTGTGTCTTAAGCTCTCACAACTCATTATATTCTCTAAGCCGTTTACATCTTCAGTTTCACTGATTTATCTTGCCAATTGCATTCAAGTGAAGTTTGTTCAGAATTTACAATACACTTATTTACCTGAATGAAAAATACTGTATGCTAAACTGTAGGGAAAATAGTTTAATTTGTATTTGCTGAAAGCTAAGAATTTATATCAGTTTTGGATGCTTCTCTATCTGTATGCCAGAGAGCTTCATTTCTTTTTATGGGGGAGGCAGCTTTTGTCTCTCTGGGACTTCTAGGTTCCACCCTTGTTCTTAGAGAATTCAGTGAGTTCTGCCCATGTAAAGTCTGCAAAATGATTTCACTCAAAGCATAAGAGGGCATAAAAAATCCTTTACAACTTTTGATTTTTCTTGGATCTCACAAAGCCATGTATAGCAGTCATATTCCGTCTCCTTGTCAGGGTGCCAGGAATCAGACTGAGACAAGAAGTGGAAACATAATCACACTTTTATTAATAGCAAAAAATAATAAAAAGTCCACAAGTCAAATATCAAGCCAGGAATAAAAACCAGAGCTGGTAGTCAGACGAGTTGAGTCAGGAGCCAAAGAGTAGTCAGACGAGCCGGAATCAGGAACAAGGAGAACAGCAGAGTCCGGAATAAGCCAGGGATCAGGAACCAGGAGGGACGTCAGACAACCAGGTAATACACAGGAGCTCTCACAAACAGGTCTGAGACAACACCAAGGGCAAAGCTTACTGAACAGAGGCCCTTTAAATAATAAGTGATGACATCACAATTCTGAGACTGCATCCTGTCTCACACGGATGATGTACACCAGTCTGGCCATAAAAGGAAGTGCAGGAAATGAGCAGCATCACACAGTATGCATCGGTCAGCAAGAGAGGTGAGTAAAATGGCTGCCAGCAGCACATGGCAAACACAACAGGGAAAAATCCCTGACAGTACGCTCCCCTCAACGACCCCTCCCCTGCGGGAGGACAAAAGGCTTATTGGGGAAACTGGCATGGAAGGCACGGAGGAGGGCGGGAGCATGAACATCAGAGGAGGGAACCCATGAACGCTCCTCCGGACCGTAGCCCCTCCAGTGAACCAAATACTGTACACGGCCCCTGGACATACGAGAGTCAATAATGCTGCTGATCTCATACTCCTCATGGTTGTCAACAAAGATAGGACGGGGATGCGGCAAAACAGTGGTAAACCGATTACAAACCAATGGTTCCAAGAGGGAGACATGAAAAACATTGGAGATGCGCATTGCAGGAGGAAGGTCAAGAGCGTAGGCCACAGGATTGACCCGTCTATGTATTCAAAAAGGACCTACATAACGGGGAGCCAGTTTATTGGAAGGCACACGAAGGTTCAAGTTGCGGGAAGACAGCCAAACCCTCTCACCAACCTGGTAGGAAGGCGCGGGCAGACTCCTACGATCGGCCTGGAACTTTTGGTGCTGCATAGAACGATGAAGGCAATCCTGAATCTGCACCCACTTGGAACGGAGTTGCCGGAGATGCTCCTCCAAAGCCGGAATACCCCGAGACATGAATGAATCGGGCAACAAGAATGGTTGAAACCCATAATTCGCCATGAATGGGGATAACTTGGAGGAAACATTAATAGCACTATTACGAGCAAACTCTGCCCAAGGTAACAGTTCAGACCAATTATTGTGGTGATCTGAGACATAGCAATGGAGGAACTGTTCCAGAGCTTGATTAGACCGTTCCGCAGCCCCATTAGATTGAGGGTGATATGCTGAGGAGAAGGAAAGCTGGATCCCCATTTGAGCATAAAAGGAACGCCAAAATCTGGAGACAAACTAGCTACCCCGGTCCCACACTATCTCCTTGGGTAACCCATGTAAACGGAAGACCTCCCGGGCAAACATTTAAGCAAGCTCTTGAGCGGTAGGCAACTTCTTCAAGGGAATGCAATGTGACATTTTAGAAAAATGATCAACCACCATAAGGATAAAAGTATTGCCATTGGAAACGGGGAGCTCGACAATGAAGTCCATGGAAAGCAATAGGTTGAAGAAAACCCACAGGAAGACGTCGAGGAGCCTTATTCTGTACACAAACTGAGCAGGAGGCAACATACACAGCAACAAAGAGCTGGCCACCGAAGAGGTATGGCTCTGTGTTGCAGGTCTATGGCACAATCGTAAGACCAGTGAGGAGGCAACGTACCGGCACACACCTTGTCAAAAACGTCTAGGAACTCTCGGTACTCCTCTGACAATTGAGATACCGAAGACGTGCACAAGACTTTAACTGGTTTCCGAAGACGAGTGGAAATACATTGCGGAGGCCACGACAAAATTTCGGACCTGCGCTAGTCGAGACTGGGATTGTTCTTTTGGAGCCAGGGATAACCCAGAATAACCGGAAAATGCGGAGAGTTTATCACCTGGAACTGGAGAGTTTCAAAATGGAGAGCCCCAACAGCAATGGATAACGGAGCAGTTTCGTGAGGAACGAGTGTGGGCTGAAGGGGCCTGCCATTAATGGCCTCAATAGCAAGCGGAACGGACCAAGGCAAAACAGGAAGTGCAGAAAATGAGCAGCATCACACAGTATGCACCAGTGAGCAAGAGAGGTGAGTAAAATGGCTGGCAGCAGCACATGGCAAACTCAACAGGGGAAAAAAACCCTGACACTCCTCATTTTCCAAATGATGCTGTCAAAATTTGGATTGCTATAGTAAGTGAGAGAGTGCCCTGAAATTCACTATACCTCTCTTTTTTTTAAAACAGAATACTATGGCAATAAACTGATATGAAACACTGCTCATTTAGTAAAAATACATTTTTTAAATCAAAGTAAACGATAAACTAAACAAATTCTGTTGGAAACTTGTTTTCTTGCAAAATTAGAACTAGAAATGTAGTGAGATAAGAGAGCAGACATTACAGAAATTTAAGTTCTATTGTCCACATTTTTGCAGCAAAGGACCTCCTGCTAAACATGGTCAATAAACTGATTGCAGCTAGAGCAGATGTCTCCTAGCAACCACATCAAATGAAAAGCTATTACTTTGCATTCCTATAAAGACCACAGCCCACTTGTGGGGCTGTGACAAAGTAATGGACCCTGCGCAAATGACATAAAAAACAAAATATCAAATATTTTTAAAACGAATAATATTACATATTGCAATTATTTGTATTACGTATAACCCACTGTTTTTTTTTGTTTTTTTGTTTTGTTTTTTTATTACAACATGTTTTCTTTTCCTTTTGCTCATTTTACCTGTATAATGAATACAAGTGACCCAGATTTGCTAAATATTTGTTTTGCAGCTCATTAAATCAAGCAGTTTCAACTTTTCAGGAGTTAATACTTTTCAGTGTT
This sequence comes from Bombina bombina, assembly GCF_027579735.1. Taxonomy (NCBI): domain Eukaryota; kingdom Metazoa; phylum Chordata; class Amphibia; order Anura; family Bombinatoridae; genus Bombina; species Bombina bombina. The sequence continues at coordinate 300,551,395 of NC_069499.1, read as the reverse complement.
GATGAAAATCAATATTATTTATTGTTATTTATAGTTGTAATATACTTTGAACCCTTTTGGCAGCTCCATTGTGTCTTTTTTGTTTTCTGTATTGTAGGGTGGATTGACAGTCCAGTAAGGCTGCCTTGAGGTGTTCATATGTTGGTTTTTTTTTTTTTCTTCTTCTTTTTAAAATGAGTCCTTACAAAATCCTACTTGCTTGTGTGACTTGAGGAGAATGAGTGATCTGTTGCTCGCCATATTAGCAGAGAAAACCTATAAGGAGCACAAGTGGGTGGCTATGTTATTTAGGAAGAGATATCTGAAGTAGTGAAATAATTGAACTAATGCTTATACACTGTAGCATAAACAGAAGTCCAAATCTCTAGAAATCAGAAGTAAATGGGTATCAAATAAAATGGTGCATTTTCTAGAAACGAGAAAAACGTAATCACTACCGGTTTTATAGTTAAGATGATATGGGGGCAGCTTGCGTCTATATTTTCCTGGGATGGGACATTAGTGAGTTTGGTGTCTCTAGCTTTAACACCCACATTATAATCTATTTGTTTGTAGTGATGCAGAGGGCAGGAAACTGTGCAAGAAGATGAAGGTGGATCCAAGCAGCAAGACAAGTGGGATAGAGCTGCTACATTACAAGTAAGAGTGGGATGATGTCTCCTAGGGTGATTGGTGGATACATACTGTATAATCTATTACGTAAGGAGGCAGTTAATGTGAGGGGTGTACTAGCAGTTTGTATCAGCAGCTGTAATAATAGCAGATTTTAGAAAGTGGTTATAGAGGTGTAATGGGGGGGGGGGGACTGCAAGCAAAATAAGGGTGTACAACAAAAGCAAATTTAATAGACACACTGGCAATTGTGAATTCTGAGTTTTTCTTCATTTATAGGGATGGATCTTTCCACACAGAATACAATCGTCCTGGAACCTATAAGGTAACATAAGCATTATGCCAACTCTTGACAAACGAAACAAACTGTGCAGTTAAAAGAAGGAAATGAGTGCAAGGCATGAATAATCATCCTATGTTGTTGTTGTGTTCTTCTATAACTGGCAGCCAACCAATAAACTCAACTCTCAAGATTGTAGTAATGTTCCCTTCTGAAGATGTTTTCCTTCATAATGAATTGGGATTATAATTATTTCTATTATTATTATTTAGTTATTACTAGGCTACTATAAGAGATAAGAATATCTAGGCAGTTGACATGACGCAAAAGCAATTAAAATGGGAAACTTTCCTCAGTTTTGTTTCTTTCTTGCTAATGACACGGTGAGTACACGGATCATCATAATTTATGTTGGGAATATCTCTCCTGACCAGCAGGATGAGGCAAAGAGCACCACAGCAAAGCTGTTAAATACCACTCCCCTACCCACAACCCCCAGTCATTATCTTTGCTTGTATCAGTTGCAAGGAGGGGTAAAGTTAGGTGTCTGATTCTTCAGTCAAGAGTTTATTTTTTAAAGCAGAGCAGGTTTGCCTGAGTAGGATAACTCTGTCTTTTCTTTTTTCCACAGGTCTATGTGAGGGATGATGCCTTTCAAACCTTGTGAGTTGCCCTGCTGCCGGGCAGATTGTCATGGAGGTAAGTGCTATTTTTATTTTCTGGAATGTGAGCAGAAAGTTTGGCACTTATATAGTTAATTTTGTTGGGATTTTATTCCTGCTGGTGTGCAGGTTTTTTATGTGGCAGTTCGTGGGGCACTGTTAAAGGATTATTTATTTGGTTTTATATGGGAGTGATAGTTATCATTTCCTTGGTACAGCTCCCAGAGGGGTTCGTTTTTTTTATTTGAGAGTTGCTAGTTGTGTAGGTACACCCACGATGGGTGGGGCTTGTATGGCGCAATTTTGTTTTGCACGCTTTTCCTTTTCAGTCGCTTCCTTGTAACGGAAGTGTGAGTTCTGTCGGCTTTTTCTCTGACATTCTGTGAGAGTGGTTGTCGGAGAGGTTGAGTCCGGATCGATTTGCTTCTGTTTTTTCTCTGGTCTTCAGGAGGTCAGACAGGCACCTCAGCAAAGCTTGCTGAGGTGTAGAGGTGTGCTTGTTAAGGGTTCAGGTACATTTAGAGACGTTTTTTTGCATTAAATTTTAGTGTTATGTTTTAGTTTAAAGAGACAGTAACGTTTTATTTTGGGGCCATTTTTTTCTGAAGCATTTAACAGAATTTCATTGTAGGTAAAGATGGACCAAGAGGCCCTATAATCCTGTTACTTGCTCTTTATGTTTTGATGCAAATCTGGAACCACCTATCCTTTTTGTCCCTCATGTATTGAGAGAACACTGTATTACAGGGATAGACTTTTTGATTCTGAGCCATCATTTTCTAAGGCGGACGTTGGTCAGGGGTCTCCTGTTCAAGCTATACCGCAGCTTTCTCCTCAAGCGTCCCAATCCTTATCCTCTTCTCATGCAGTGCCCTGCATTTCCTCTCAGGTTGTTTTTTCTTTGCAGGATATAGGTACCCATATATCCTCGGCAGTATCTGGAGCTTTGTCCGCTTTTCCTATGCTGCAGGGGAAGCGTAAAAAGAAGTATAAGGTTTCTGATTCAGCAGTTATGTCTTTTTCTTCCCATAGGTCTGAGGAGGAAGATACTTCCTTAGCATCTGAGGGTGAAATCTCAGATTCTGACAGTGTAATTCCTTCTTCTGATTCTGAGGTTGTTTCCTTCAGGTTTAAGCTAGAGCACCTCTGTTGGTTGCTAAAGGAGGTTTTGGTTACCTTGGATGACTGACATGACGGTCATAGTTACTCCTAAGAAGTCTATTAAGCTTTTTGACGTTCCTTCTGTGGTGGAAGTGTTTCCTGTTCCAGATCGTGTTTCCGAGATTATTTCTCGGGAGTGGGAGAAACCTGGGATTCCTTTTTCCCCTTCTCCAATTTTTAGGAAGATGTTTCCAATTGCTGATTCTATCAAGGAATCTTGGCAGATGTTTCCCAAGGTGGAGGGAGCAATTTCCACCTTGGCTAAGAGAACCACTATTCCTATTGAGGACAGCTGTTCTTTTAAAGATCCTATGGATAAGAAGTTGGAGGTATTACTTAAAAGGATGTTTGTTTACCAGGGGTATCAATAGCAGCCTGCGGTGTGTATTGCTACCGTCACCAGTGCGGCAGCATATTTTCTTTGATGCATTGTCTGATTCTATTCAGCAGGATACTCCTCTTGAGGAGATTCAGGATAGGATCAAGACTCTGAAGTTAGCTAATTCCTTTATTGCGGATGCTTCCTTACAGGTCATCAAGTTGGGAGCAAAGATTTCTGGTTTTGCTGTATTGGTGCGCAGAGCCTTATGGTTGAGGTCCTGGTCTGCAGATGTTTCTTCTAAATCTAAGCTTTTGTCCATTCCAAGGGTAAGACCTTGTTTGGGCGGGGTTTGGCTGAGATTATTTCTGATATTACGGGAGGAAAGGGTCATTCTCTCCCTCAGGATAAGAGAAATAAACAGGTTGTCAGAGTAATTTTCGTTCCTTTCGTAACTTCTCTGGTAAGTCTTCCTCTTCTTCCTCCAAGCAGGAACAGTCTAAGCCCTCTTGGAAGTCCAATCAGTCCTGGAGCAAGGGGTAGCAATCTAAGAAGCCTGTTGCTGACTCAAAGTCAGCATGAAGGGTCTGCCCCCGATCCGGGAGTGGATCTTGTGGGGGGCAGACTTTTTTTTTTTTTTTTTCTCATTTTTCATGCAAGCTTGGGTTCGGGATGTCCCTAATCCCTGGGCAGTAGATATAGTGTCCCAGGGATACAAGCTAGAGTTCAAGACTTTTCCTCCCAGGGGCAGGTTTCTTCTCTCCAGGTTATCTGTAGACCAGATAAAAAGAGAGGCGTTCTTAGGTTGTGTTCAGGATCTTTTCAAAATGGGAGTGATAGATCCAGTTCAGGAGCAGGGTATGGGATTCTATTCCAATCTGTTTGTCGTACCCAAAAAGGAGGGAGCTTTCAGACCTATTTTAGATCTCAAGAGCGTAAACAAGTTTCTCAGAGTTCCGTCCTTCAAGATGGAAACTATTTGTTCCATTCTTCTTTTGGTTCAGGAGGGTCCGTTCATGACCACTGTAGATTTAAGGGATGCGTATCTGCATATGCCCATCCACAGGGACCATCACAGGTTTCTGAGGTTTGCGTTTCTGGACCAATATTTCAGTTTGTGGCCCTTCCCTTTTGGTCTCGCAACAGCTCCCAGAATTTTCTCAAAGGTCCTGGGAGTGTTGTTGGCGGTGCTCCGGTTGAGGGGTGTTGCAGTTGCGCCTTATCTGGACGACATTCTGGTTCAGGCGCCATCTTTTCAACTAGAAAGCTACCACATGGAGTTGTTGTTGTCTTTTCTGCGCTCCCACGGTTGTAAGGTGAATTTAGGAAAAAGTTCTTTTATTCCAGCTACAAGGGTGGTATTCTTGGGAACCATTATAGATTCTCTAGAAATAAAGATTTTTCCGACAGAAGCAAGAAGAACAAAGATCTTCAATTCATGTCTTGCTCTTCAGTCCTCTCTTCAGCTTTCAGTGGCCCAGTGTATGGAGGTTATTGGTCTGATGGTGTCAGTCATGGACATCATTCCCTTTGCTCGGTTCCATCTCAGGCCTCTGCAGTTATGCATGCTCAGACAATGGAATGGGGATTATGCGGATCTGTCTCCAAAGATTGTTCTAGATCAAGAGATTTTCTTCCGTGGTGGTCATCTCAGGATCTTCTCTCCCAGGGAACCTGTTTTCGCAGACCTACCTGGGTGATTGTCACCACGGATGCCAGTCTACTGGGATGGGGAGCTGTCTGGGACTCTTTAAGGACTCAGGGTGTGTGGACTTGGGAGGAGTCGGTTCTTCCTATAAATATCCTAGAGCTGAGGGCATCCTTCAATGCTCTTTTGACTTGGCCTCAGTTAGCTTCAGCCCAGTTTATCAGGTTTGTCGGACAACATCATGTCGGTGGCTTACATCAATCATCAGGGAGGAACTCTGAGTTCCTTGGCCAGGACAGAAGTTGCCAGGATTATCCAGTGGGCAGAGACCCCCACAGTTGTCTGTCTGCAATCCACATTCCAGGGGTGGACAATTGGGAGGCGGATTTTCTGAGCAGACAGACTTTTCATCCGGGGGATTGGGAACTTCATCCGTAGGTGTTTTCCAGCTTGATCCTCAGGTGGGGACAGCCGGAGCAGGATCTCATGGCATCTCGCCAGAATGCCAAGCTTCCGAGGTACGGATCAAGGTCAAGGGATCCTCAGGCTGTGCTAATATATGTTCTGACAGTTCCTTGGGATTTCAGTCTAGCGTATGTTTTTCCTCCGTTCGCTCTCCTTCCTCAGGTCATTGTTAGAATCAGACAGGAGAGGGCGTCGGTGATTCTCATTGCTCCAGCATGGCCTTGCAGGATCTGGTATGGTGGAGCTGTCATCCTTTCCACCTTGGAGTCTTCTGTTAAGGAAGGACCTTCTTCAGGGACCCTTCCTTCATCCAAATCTTGTTTCTCTGAAGCTGAATGCCTGCAGATTGAACGCTTGATATTGTCTAAGCGTGGTTTTTCTGAGTCTGTTATTAAGACTATGATTCAGGCTCGTAAGCTTGTGATTTACTATAAGATATTGTGTAAATATCTGTATTGATGTGAATCCAGAGGCTACTCTTGGAGTAGAGTTAGGATTCCTAGGATTTTGTCTTTTCTCCAGGAGGGTCTGGAGAAGGTTTTATCTGCAAGTACCTTGAAGGGTCAAATTTCTGCGTTATCTGTTTTGTTGCACAAGCGTCTGGCGGATGTGCCGGATGTTCAGTCTTTTTGTCAGGCCCTGGTTAGAATCCGGCCTATGTTTAAGTTTTCTACTCCTCCTTGGAGTCTTAATTTGGTTCTTGGAGTTCCTCAGCAGGCTCCATTTGAGCCTATGCATTTTTTAGATATTAAGATGTTATCCTGGGAAGTTTGTTTTTTGGTTGCTATTTCTTCGGCTCGAAGAGTTTCGGAGCTTTCAGCATTGCAGTGTGAATCTCCTTTCTTTATTTTGCATTTTGAAAAGGTAGTACTACGGTACTGCCTTAGGTTTCCTTCTCAAAGTGGTTTTGGATAGGAATATTAATCAAGAAGTTGTTGTTCCTTCATTGTGTCCTAATCCTCCTTCTTGTAAGGAGCGTTTGTTGCACAACCTGGATGTGATGCGTGCGTTAAAGATTTATTTGCAGGCAACTAAGGATTTTCGACAGTCTTCTTCTTTATTTGTTGTTTTTTCTGGGAAGCGTAAGGGTCAGAAAGCTACGGCTACTTCTTTCTTTTTGGTTGAGGAGTGTTATTCGCTTGGCGTATGAGACTGCTGGACAGCAGCCTCCTAAGAAAATCACGGCTCATTTCACGAGGGCTGTTTCTTCTTCTTGGGCCTTCAAAAATGGGGCTTATGTAGAACAGATTTGCAAGGCTGCCACTTGGTCATCTTTGCACACTTTTTCTACGTTTTCTAAATTTGATACTTTGCTTCGGCTGAGGCTTCTTTTGGGAGAAAGGTTCTTCAAGCAGTGGTGCCTTCTATTTAGGTTTACTGTCTTGTCCCTTTCTTATCATCCTTGCCCTCTGGCTTGGGTATTGGTTCCCAACAGTAATTATGATGATCCGTGGACTCACCGTGTCATTAGAAAGAAAACAAAATTTATGCTTACCTGATCAATTTATTTATTTCCTGACACGGTGAGTCCACGGCCCGCCCTGTATTTTTAGACTGTTTAATTTTGCATAAACCTCATGCAACTCTGCACCTTTATATTACTTCCTTTCTCCTTCTTTCCCTTTGGTCGAATGACTGGGGCTTGTGGGTAGGCGAGTGGTATTTAACAGTGTTGCTGTGGTGCTCTTTGCCTCCTCCTGCTGGTCAGAGATATTCCCAACAGTAATTATGATGATCCGTGCACTCACTGTGTCAAAAAAAAAAATACAAAAAAATTATCGGGTAAGCATAAATTTTGTTTTTTGTTGCAAAGCCAATGCCCAGTGCTTCTTGGAGACCAGAATTAACTTTCTTGTCTGTCTTGTGTGTGTTTGTGCTTTTTTTTTTTTAATGTGAATCTTAATGTAGTCCTTAGTTGCGTTTCTTAAAGACCCAGAAGGAGCACCCTTGTGGGAAGAAAATCCAGAAGCCAAAGATGTTGTCCATATTGATACTGAAAAGGTAAGTATAATAATATATTTATGTTACAAATACATTAATACGTAGTATTAGCCTTCAATGCCAGAGGGCTTTGCAGGAAAGTGCATACATATTATGTTGTCTATTCTTCTCTGAAAACTGAAAGTTAATCATTTAGCTGCTAAATGTGCCAAGTAATTGGACAATAGCTAGCACTTTGTAACTTAAGCAAAGCTTGGGCAGTGTGAGTAATTCTTACAAAAAAGTAAATTTTATAAATAAATCGTATTGGGAAGTACAATAAAATCATTAAATATTAACCATAAAGCTGCAGTAATCTAGAAGTCAGACAAACCTCAAATGTTCTAAGGTTCTAAAAAAAAAAAAAAAAAGTATAACAAACAGACTGGACTCTTTGCTTATCCTCTGTGCTCATTGGCTTTATCTTTAACCTCCTGTTTCTGCTTTTTGTAGTTTTATTGATAAATAACCGTAACAAGCACCTTTTCCCCTGTGTGCATTCATTTTTTATTTTCCCCAATTGTATTTCAGGACTTTAGAAAACTTTTGAAGAAGGAAGAGCGTCCCCTTCTTATGATGTTTTATGCCCCATGTAAGTTCTCTCTCAACTTAAAAAAAAAAAGACCTAGTCTTTGGACACCGCTTCTATAACCATGAATCCTCTTACATCACTACTCTAAGATCTTGACTAATCATTGTTCTCTTCTGAATGCCTATCCTTCTGATCCCGCCTGCTAAACCAATGCGTAACCGTCAGACCCTGCCTGCTTATCCAGTGTATATTGGCAGATAGAGGCGCTGTATACTCACCTTATGTCTTAAGGTGCTCAGACATACTATGCCAATGTGATAGTCTTTGAACACAGATACAGACAGAATTCTTCTTGGAAAATTGTGAAACATAGAGAAAAATCCTTTGGAGATCCCTTAGAACCAGCCTATATAGCTCTATCTGCCAATATACATAGTTTGTACAGCTTTGAGAGAGACTGTTTGGAAGGCAGCGGTTCTAACTAAAGGGAAGTAACTATCCTATTGTATACTCCTTCTTTTTTTTTTTTTTTTCCTGCTTATCCTGTGCCTTTCTTTCTCTGTCCCATGAGCAGGGCTGTTCCGTTTGGTTTTTGTATAACAAGAGCCCGTTCATCTTGTCTCTAATGCAAGCCCCCTCCTTTTTAATCCACCTGGTGTTTCCAACTCACCCTAAAGCTGATAGTTAAAGGGACACTAAACCCAAATTTGTTCTTTAATGATTCAGATAGAGCTTGCAATTTTAAGAAACTTTCTAATTTACTTCTATTATTAATTTTTCTCCTTTCTCTTGATATCTTTATTCAAAAAGCAGGAATGTAAAGCTTAGGTGCCGGCCCATTTTAGGTTCAGCACTTTGGATAGCTCTTGCTTATTGGTTGGCTGAATGTAGTCACCAATAAGCAAGCGTAACCCAGGTTTGTTCTGAAACAAAAATGGACAGGCTCCTAAGCTTTACATTCCTGCTTTTTAAATACAGATAGCAAGAGAGAAAAGAAAAATTAATAAATGGAGTAAATTAGAAAGTTGCTTAAAATGGCATACTCTTTCTGAATCATTAAAGAAAAATGTTGGATTTAGTATCCCTTTAACTGGAGAAGCGTATACTCATTGTACCATATTGAGCTGGAGCCCCCTTACTATACCTGAATGGTCTGAGCTCTCTTTTTGAATTACCTGGGTAACTGGCACATCTGAGTCATCCCCTCCTGTTTCTGGTTGGATAACCGTTTGTTTATTTATTTATTGGTCCACTCCTATTATTTTTTTAAAAAGTTATTTACTCTCAATATAAATGAGGGCACCATGGAATGGAATGTTTGTGCCACATCCAGGTTAATAAAGCAAAGTATAATATCAGTTCATATTGCTGCCTAATAGCTTACTGACATTATGCTCATTTGTTCTTACTATGTATTTAAATTCTATTATGTTTCTATTGTTGATTATCTGACTCTTTTTGCTTCTGCTTTCCTATATCCTTTTAACATATTTTATCATAACAATTATACCCCCCATTTTACCTTTCTTTGTATATTCTTCCTGACACTTTCCCCTCTTTCTTACACTCAATGTTTTATGTTTTTCCTCTTATCTTTCTTTCTATCATTTTAATTTTATATTCTATTTCTACACTTTTACTCTCTTAGTGCTCCCTTGCTGTCTGCATCTCCCTCTCTTTGACCATTACATAATTTATTTATTTTTCATTCTCCTTTCTACTCTTTCTGTGTCGTGACACTTGCTTCCCATCTCATTTTCCCTCTTGTCTCACCTCACCCACTCACTGTATCTATCTTTATTCACTTTATCTGACTAACCTGCTTTTATCTTCCACTCTTCCTTAAAGGACCAATAAATACATCAAAATTACATAGTTAACAAGTGAATATTAAAAATTACTATGAATTTTCAATTAAGCAGTAGATTGTTTTTGGACAAATTTTATTTTTCACAATTTGCTGGCCCCCAATTATGTGACAGCCATTAGCCAATCACAGACTAGTATTTGAACTTGTGCACATGCTCATTTAGTAGCTGGTGTCTCCGAAAGTGTGCATAGAAAGATACTGGAAAATAAATTGAAAAGATTTTTTTAAAAATTGCATGAACTATCTAAATCATGATAGTTTCATTTTAACTTTAAAGAACCATTAAATACGGTAGAATTGCATAAATCAAAAGTGCATATTGAAAATTCACTGCAATGGCACTCTTATTCTGTCAAACTCCAAAATGTACTTCAATTTGATGACCCCCTTCAATTTGATGATCATTTTATAGCCATTAGCCAATCACAGACTTATACACTGCACTCTTGCACATGCTCAGTAGTAGCCTCAGAAAGTATGTATTTAAAAAGCAAAAACTTGATAATTGAAGTAAATTGTAAAGTTTCTTAAAACTGCATGCTCTATCTGAATAATGAAAATTTAATTTAGTGTCCCTTCAATGTTTGCCTTTAGGGTGCGGCGTGTGTAAGCGAGTAATGCCAGCATTCCAACAGGCAGCAACTGAAGTGAAAGGCACTTATGTGAGTAGTTTACAACAATAACTAAAGCTCTCTGTGATGATCGCAGAATGAAAAAATATAGATGTGTTTTAAAAAAGTGATAGAAAAGGTACAACATTATCGCAAAATTATTGTCATCATCCTGTAATATTGGAGTGGAATTATGTATTTTAAAAAAAAAAGCAAGATAATTCTTACCTACCAGGATCCTGAACAATGCATTGTGAATCTAATTTCCCTTCTGGCTCTCATCCTTTCAGAATAAATGTGCTACCAAATCCCATCGCTTAAGCATAATGTAATGTAGTGTAGGCTCATGGAACATCAGGTATATGACCACAGCCTCAGTACTCAGACCACTAGTTTGTCAAATTACTGCCCTGTGTTGTGTGCTCAATGAGGTCTTTAACCACTTTTTGTCCTACGTGATCCTTCACAATATGACAAAACACATAATATTAAAGCAAGATTATTTTTTTATAATTTATTTATAGATATTGCATATCTGCAATTAAGTAATGTCGTATAAAGGATTGTTATAAACATTTTAAAGAACATGACATGTAGCATCTAAAAGAGAGTTTCAAAATGTATTGCAATGCTTTGTGTTTTGAAAAAAATATTTTCCTGTGTTAATAAACCACAGTTTTTGAGTATTTAAGTGTTGTCCTTTTGCTGTTTCAGAGCAGTTCAGGGACATACCACTTAAAGAAAAAAAATTGTTGCTATCTCCCCTGGTGTGGCTAGTCTAGGATGAATATAAATGAACTCTTTGTTTTGAATTCTGCTATTGGTTAATTTTTTTGTCTCCTGTGCATGACATTATATGGTTATTTAGTTTTGAGTTCAATGTTCCTTTGAGAGTATCTTATAATGGATAGGTGTTTATAAAAAATAAATACATTTTGTGTATAGTTAAAAGAAAATTTAAACATTCTGAGATTATCATCTTCCACCCACAGATATTTATTCATAGTTTAAACTATTATTCTTGTTTATTGCAGCAAAACTGATGTCTGTTGAGATTAAAAGGTGTAAACATTTACTACGGCTAACTACCAGTGTAATGACCTTAAAGAAAATGACAAGACATTTTCCACACAATGAAAGCATAATGTAATTAGTTATCACGAGCAGCGTTTAGAAAGCCATATTTTATTTTTATTTAACACAAAATATATACCTTTTCTATAATACATTTTCAGTTCAATATTATGGTTTTCTGCGGTTTTTTTCAAAGGCCTAACACTTTGGAAATTACATTTTTTGCAATAGTGCAAGATTATCAGTTAACATGCTAGTTCTGAAAGTGCTTGATTTGAGTAATTGTGTGTCTATTAAACTGCCAAGTCGTTTTAAAAAACAAACAATAAATGTATACCTTTTTGTGTAATTCCTAATTTATTCATATTGTGAATTTTGAATTAAATCCTTTTTTTAATTTATTTTAAGTTTGACCACCTCAAATAAATATCTACAGAGTCAGCTTTTTTTTACCTGGTAAGGACGGTCTTGCTAATGCTTCCTTCTGACTAGCCAGCCAGAGTTTGATTTAAGATGACAGTGCACTGTGGGAGATGAGCTCTATTCCCGCTGGCATCTTACGCCTGTCACCCCCCAAAACCGTAAAAGGATTTACTTTCACACCCCTAACTGACAAAACACTATCAGGGATTTAACTCTTCCTATGCTGCCTAGGCATGAAGCTAGTTGCAGTTCAGTGGTAAATTAAAGTTAGAAACGTTGAACATAAGTAACAGACAAATTAATATCTCTGTTATGACAGCCTTGTTATAACTGTCAAAACCAATACATCATCCCAGTCATGAGATCCCCATCAGGGATGGAGATGTTGGCCTTTTATTTATTCATTTGAGCAAATACATGAAATGGTGATGGTTGACAAAAAAGAAGAAAACTTTTGACAGAAATTAAAATACAGTTATAAAGAAGTGTAGATCTAGATTTTTTGTATAACTGTTAGCCTTTTATGTTCTTCAGAATAGGGTGTTAAAGGGGCATGAAACTCCTTTTAGATTGCAATATATAATGGTTAATAATGCATAATAAAAATCAATATACTTTATTTATTTTGCCTCCTTTTTCTGTTATTTTAAATCTAAAAGTTGTAGTTTTTCCAATTTGTTTCAATATTTGGATGTGCATACTTCTAACTTCACAAGCCTAACTCTATTATTTTCTAGATAGGGATTGTTTTGATAACTGTAGTTATTTATCTGTTCCTAAATGGCCTCAGTAGAAGAGAGCAGAAGAGTTCAGATACGTTTAATAAAGGGTATTTTTTCCTAAGAGTCCATGGCTTCATCAATTACTGTTGGGAATATAACTCCTGGCCAGCAGGAGGCGGCAAAGAGCACTACAGCGAAGCTGTTAAGTATCACTTCCCTTCTCACAATCCCCAGTCATTCTCTTTGCCTTGGGTGCAAGGAGGAGGTGAAGTTTTTTTTTTTAAACTAATTGTAAAGAGAAATGCAATTATGTATAGAAGGATTAGCTCCACGAGGTGAAATATGTCTTAACTCAGCAAAAATTAATTTGGATAGATAGAAAAATATTATTTCTCCAACATAGGTGTGTCCGGTCCACGGCGTCATCCTTACTTGTGGGGATATTCTCTTCCCCAACAGGAAATGGCAAAGAGCCCAGCAAAGCTGGTCACATGATCCCTCCTAGGCTCCGCCTACCCCAGTCATTCTCTTTGCCGTTGTACAGGCAACATCTCCACGGAGATGGCTTAGAGTTTTTTAGTGTTTAACTGTAGTACCTTACTTGGACGACATTCTGATTCAAGCGTCGTCCCTTCCTCAAGCAAAGGCTCACACGGACATTGTCCTGGCCTTTCTCAGATCTCACGGATGGAAAGTGAACGTGGAAAAGAGTTCTCTATCTCCGTCAACAAGGGTTCCCTTCTTGGGAACAATAATAGACTCCTTAGAAATGAGGATTTTTCTGACAGAGGCCAGAAAAACAAAACTTCTAGACTCTTGTCGGATACTTCATTCCGTTCCTCTTCCTTCCATAGCTCAGTGCATGGAAGTGATCGGGTTGATGGTAGCGGCAATGGACATAGTTCCTTTTGCACGCATTCATCTAAGACCATTACAACTGTGCATGCTCAGTCAGTGGAATGGGGACTATACAGACTTGTCTCCGAAGATACAAGTAAATCAGAGGACCAGAGACTCACTCCGTTGGTGGCTGTCCCTGGACAACCTGTCACGAGGGATGACATTCCGCAGACCAGAGTGGGTCATTGTCACGACCGACGCCAGTCTGATGGGCTGGGGCGCGGTCTGGGGATCCCTGAAAGCTCAGGGTCTTTGGTCTCGGGAAGAATCTCTTCTACCGATAAATATTCTGGAACTGAGAGCGATATTCAATGCTCTCAAGGCTTGGCCTCAGCTAGCGAGGGCCAAGTTCATACGGTTTCAATCAGACAACATGACAACTGTTGCGTACATCAACCATCAGGGGGGAACAAGGAGTTCCCTGGCGATGGAAGAAGTGACCAAAATCATTCTATGGGCGGAGTCTCACTCCTGCCACCTGTCTGCTATCCACATCCCAGGAGTGGAAAATTGGGAAGCGGATTTTCTGAGTCGTCAGACATTGCATCCGGGGGAGTGGGAACTCCATCCGGAAATCTTTGCCCAAGTCACTCAGCTGTGGGGCATTCCAGACATGGATCTGATGGCCTCTCGTCAGAACTTCAAAGTTCCTTGCTACGGGTCCAGATCCAGGGATCCCAAGGCGGCTCTAGTGGATGCACTAGTAGCACCTTGGACCTTCAAACTAGCTTATGTGTTCCCGCCGTTTCCTCTCATCCCCAGGCTGGTAGCCAGGATCAATCAGGAGAGGGCGTCGGTGATCTTGATAGCTCCTGCGTGGCCACGCAGGACTTGGTACGCAGATCTGGTGAATATGTCATCGGCTCCTCCTTGGAAGCTACCTTTGAGACGAGACCTTCTTGTTCAGGGTCCGTTCGAACATCCGAATCTGGTTTCACTCCAGCTGACTGCTTGGAGATTGAACGCTTGATCTTATCGAAGCGAGGATTCTCAGATTCTGTTATCGATACTCTTGTTCAGGCCAGAAAGCCTGTAACTAGAAAGATTTACCACAAAATTTGGAAAAAATATATCTGTTGGTGTGAATCTAAAGGATTCCCTTGGGACAAGGTTAAGATTCCTAGGATTCTATCCTTCCTTCAAGAAGGATTGGAAAAAGGATTATCTACAAGTTCCCTGAAGGGACAGATTTCTGCCTTGTCTGTGTTACTTCACAAAAAGCTGGCCGCTGTGCCAGATGTTCAAGCCTTTGTTCAGGCTCTGGTTAGAATTAAGCCTGTTTACAAACCTTTGACTCCTCCTTGGAGTCTTAATTTAGTTCTTTCAGTTCTTCAGGGGGTTCCGTTTGAACCCTTGCATTCCGTTGATATTAAGTTATTATCTTGGAAAGTTTTGTTTTTAGTTGCAATTTCTTCTGCTAGAAGAGTTTCAGAATTATCTGCTCTGCAGTGTTCTCCTCCTTATCTGGTGTTCCATGCAGTTAAGGTGGTTTTACGTACTAAACCTGGTTTTCTTCCAAAAGTTGTTTCTAACAAAAATATTAACCAGGAGATTATCGTACCTTCTCTGTGTCCGAAACCAGTTTCAAAGAAGGAACGTTTGTTGCACAATTTGGATGTTGTTCGCGCTCTAAAATTCTATTTAGATGCTACAAAGGATTTTAGACAAACATCTTCCTTGTTTGTTGTTTATTCCGGTAAAAGGAGAGGTCAAAAAGCAACTTCTACCTCTCTCTCTTTTTGGATTAAAAGCATCATCAGATTGGCTTACGAGACTGCCGGACGGCAGCCTCCCGAAAGAATCACAGCTCATTCCACTAGGGCTGTGGCTTCCACATGGGCCTTCAAGAACGAGGCTTCTGTTGATCAGATATGTAGGGCAGCGACTTGGTCTTCACTGCACACTTTTACCAAATTTTACAAGTTTGATACTTTTGCTTCTTCTGAGGCTATTTTTGGGAGAAAGGTTTTGCAAGCCGTGGTGCCTTCCATTTAGGTGACCTGATTTGCTCCCTCCCTTCATCCGTGTCCTAAAGCTTTGGTATTGGTTCCCACAAGTAAGGATGACGCCGTGGACCGGACACATCTATGTTGGAGAAAACAGAATTTATGTTTACCTGATAAATTACTTTCTCCAACGATGTGTCCGGTCCACGGCCCGCCCTGGTTTTTTTAATCAGGTCTGATAATTTATTTTCTTTAACTACAGTCACCACGGTACCATATGGTTTCTCCTATGCAAATATTCCTCCTTAACGTCGGTCGAATGACTGGGGTAGGCGGAGCCTAGGAGGGATCATGTGACCAGCTTTGCTGGGCTCTTTGCCATTTCCTGTTGGGGAAGAGAATATCCCCACAAGTAAGGATGACGCCGTGGACCGGACACACCGTTGGAGAAAGTAATTTATCAGGTAAACATAAATTCTGTTTCCGTAGTGGTTTCATTCCATTCACACATTATAATCTTTATTAAGAAAAATTTTCAGTCATACAATAGCTAGGGCTAAATAAATTAAAAACACTTGAACCAGGTTAATCTTAAATATCAATGTGTAGCAATAGTATTCTAGAATAAACTTAAATAAACTAAGCCCTTACAATCCGAGGCTAAATTACGTTTATAATTGTATAGTACTATAACCATCAGGCTGAAATGGAGGTAGGAATATATCAACAAACTATAATTTCTTTCATGTAATTAGCAAGAGTCCATGAGCTAGTGACGTATGGGATATACATTCCTACCAGGAGGGGCAAAGTTTCCCAAACCTCAAAATGCCTATAAATACACCCCTCACCACACCCACAAATCAGTTTTACAAACTTTGCCTCCTATGGAGGTGGTGAAGTAAGTTTGTGCTAGATTCTACGTTGATATGCGCTCCGCAGCAGGTTGGAGCCCGGTTTTCCTCTCAGCGTGCAGTGAATGTCAGAGGGATGTGAGGAGAGTATTGCCTATTTGAATTCAATGATCTCCTTCTACGGGGTCTATTTCATAGGTTCTCTGTTATCGGTCGTAGAGATTCATCTCTTACCTCCCTTTTCAGATCGACGATATACTCATATATATATATATATATATATATATATATATATATATATATATATATATATATATATATATATATATATATATATATATATATATATATATATATATATATATATATATATATATATATATATATACCATTACCTCTGCTGATTTTCGTTTCAGTACTGGTTTGGCTTTCTACAACATGTAGATGAGTGTCCTGGGGTAAGTAAGTCTTATTTTCTGTGACACTCTAAGCTATGGTTGGGCACTTTTTTTATAAAGTTCTAAATATATGTATTCAAACATTTATTTGCCTTGACTCGGGATGTTCAACATTCCTTATTTCAGACAGTCAGTTTCATATTTGGGATAATGCATTTGAATCAATTCATTTTTTTCTTACCTTAAAATTTGACTTTTTCGCTGTGGGCTCGCGGGGGCTGAAAATGCTTAATTTTATTGCGTCAATCTTGGCGCGGACTTTTTTGGCGCCAAATTTTTTTATGCTTCCGGCGTCATACGTGTCGCCGGAAGTTGCGTCATTTTTTGACGTTCTTTTGCGCCAAAGGTGTCGCGTTCCGGATGTGGCGTCATTTTTTGGCGCCAAAAGCATTTAGGCGCCAAATAATGTGGGCGTCTTATCTGGCGCTAAAAAAATATGGGCGTCACTTTTGTCTCCACATTATTTGTCTCATTATTTATTGCTTCTGGTTGCTAGAAGCTTGTTCACTGGCATTTTTTCCCATTCCTGAAACTGTCATTTAAGGAATTTGATTAATTTTGCTTTATATGTTGTTTTTTCTATTACATATTGCAAGATGTCCCACGTTGCAACTGAGTCAGAAGATACTTCTGGAAAATCACTGCCTGGTGCTGGAGCTACCAAAGCTAAGTGTATCTGCTGTAAACTTTTGGTAGCTATTCCTCCAGCTATTGTTTGTATTGAATGTCATGACAAACTTGTTAATGCAGATAATATTTCCTTTAGTAAAGTTCCATTACCTGTTGCTGTTCCGTCAACATCTAATACTCAGAGTGTTCCTGATAACATAAGAGATTTTGTTTCTAAATCCATTAAGAAGGCTATGTCTGTTATTCCTCCTTCTAGTAAACATAAAAAGTCTTTTAAAACTTCTCATTGTTCAGATGAATTTTTAAATGAACATCATCATTCTGATTCTGATAGTGGTTCTTCTGATTCAGAGGATTCTGTCTCAGAGGTTGATGCTGATAAATCTTCATATTTATTTAAAATGGAATTTATTCGTTCTTTACTTAAAGAAGTACTAATTGCATTAGAAATTGAGGATTCTGGTCCTCTTTATACTAAATCTAAACGTTTAGATAAGGTTTTTAAATCTCCTGTAGTTATTCCAGAAGTTTTTCCTGTTCCTGGTGCTATTTCTGAAGTAATTTCCAGGGAATGGAATAATTTGGGTAATTCATTTACTCCTTCTAAACGTTTTAAGCAATTATATCCTGTGCCATCTGACAGATTAGAGTTTTGGGACAAAATCCCTAAGGTTGATGGGGCTGTCTCTACTCTTGCTAAGCGCACTACTATTCCTACGGCAGATGGTACTTCCTTTAAGGATCCTTTAGATAGGAAAATTTAATCCTTTCTAAGAAAAGCTTATTTGTGTTCAGGTAATCTTCTTAGACCTGCTATATCTTTGGCGGATGTTGCTGCAGCTTCAACTTTTTGGTTGGAAGCTTTAGCGCAACAAGTAACAGATCATAATTCTCATAGCATTATTATTCTGCTTCAACATGCTAATAATTTGTGATGCCATCTTTGATATCATTAGAGTTGATGTCAGGTATATGTGTCTAGCTATTTTAGCTAGAAGAGCTTTATGGCTTAAAACTTGGAATGCTGATATGTCTTCTAAGTCTACTCTGCTTTCCCTTTCTTTCCAGGGTAATAAATTGTTTGGTTCTCAGTTGGATTATATTGTCTCAACTGTTACTGGGGGGAAAGGAACTTTTTTACCACAGGATAAAAAGTCTAAAGGTAAATTCAGGTCTAATAATCGTTTTCGTTCCTTTCGTCACAACAAGGAACAAAAGCCTGATCCTTCATCCTCAGGAGCGGTATCAGTTTGGAAACCATCTCCAGTCTGGAATAAATCCAAGCCTTTTAGAAAATCAAAGCCAGCTCCTAAGTCCACATGAAGGTGCGGCCCTCATTCCAGCTCAGCTGGTAGGGGGCAGATTACGTTTTTTCAAAGAAATTTGGATCAATTCCGTTCACAATCTTTGGATTCAGAACATTGTTTCAGAAGGGTACAGAATTGGTTTCAAGATAAGACCTCCTGCAAAGAGATTTTTTCTTTCCCGTGTCCCAGTAAATCCAGCGAAGGCTCAAGCATTTCTGAATTGTGTTTCAGATCTAGAGTTGGCTGGAGTAATTATGCCAGTTCCAGTTCTGGAACAGGGGCTGGGGTTTTATTCAAATCTCTTCATTGTACCAAAGAAGGAGAATTCCTTCAGACCAGTTCTGGATCTAAAAATATTGAATCGTTATGTAAGGATACCAACATTCAAAATGGTAACTGTAAGGACTATCCTGCCTTTTGTTCAGCAAGGGCATTATATGTCTACAATAGATTTACAGGATGCATATCTGCATATTCCGATTCATCCAGATCACTATCAGTTTCTGAGATTCTCTTTCCTAGACAAGCATTACCAGTTTGTGGCTCTGCCGTTTGGCCTAGCAACAGCTCCAAGAATTTTTACAAAGGTTCTCGGTGCCCTTCTGTCTGTAATCAGAGAACAGGGTATTGTGGTATTTCCTTATTTGGACGATATCTTGGTACTTGCTCAGTCTTCACATTTAGCAGAATCTCATACGAATCGACTTGTGCTGTTTCTTCAAGATCATGGTTGGAGGATCAATTTACTAAAAAGTTAATTGATTCCTCAGACAAGGGTAACCTTTTTGGGTTTCCAGATAGATTCAGTGTCCATGACTCTATCTTTGACAGACAAGAGACGTCTAAAATTGATATCAGCTTGTCGAAACCTTCAGTCACAATCATTCCCTTCGGTAGCCTTATGCATGGAAATTCTAGGTCTTATGACTGCTGCATCGGACGCGATCCCCTTTGCTCGTTTTCACATGCGACCTCTTCAGCTCTGTATGCTGAACCAATGGTGCAGGGATTACACAAAGATATCTCAATTAATATCTTTAAACCGATTGTACGACACTCTCTGACGTGGTGGACAGATCACCATCGTTTAGTTCAGGGGGCTTCTTTTGTTCTTCCGACCTGGACTGTAATTTCAACAGATGCAAGTCTTACAGGTTGGGGAGCTGTGTGGGGGTCTCTGATGGCACAAGGGGTTTGGGAATCTCAGGAGGTGAGATTACCGATCAATATTTTGGAACTCCGTGCAATTTTCAGAGCTCTTCAGTCTTGGCCTCTTCTAAAGAGAGAATCGTTCATTTGTTTTCAGACAGACAATGTCACATCTGTGGCATACATCAATCATCAAGAAGGGACTCACAGTCCTCTAGCTATGAAAGAAGTATCTCAAATTCTGGTTTGGGTGGAATCCAGCTCCTGTCTAGTTTCTGCGGTCCATATCCCAGGCATAGACAATTGGGAAGCGGATTATCTCAGTCGCCAAACGTTGCATCCGGGCGAATGGTCTCTTCACCCAGAGGTATTTCTTCAGATTGTTCAAATGTGGGGACTTCCAGAAATAGATCTGATGGCCTCTCATCTAAACAAGAAACTTCCCAGGTATCTGTCCAGATCCAGGGATCCTCAAGCGGAAGCAGTGGATGCATTGTCACTTCCTTGGAAGTATCATCCTGCCTATATCTTTCCGCCTCTAGTTCTTCTTCCAAGAGTGATCTCCAAGATTCTGAAGGAATGCTCGTTTGTTCTGCTGGTAGCTCCAGCATGGCCTCACAGGTTTTGGTATGCGGATCTTGTCCGGATGGCTTCTTGCCAACCGTGGACTCTTCCGTTAAAACCAGAACTTCTGTCGCAAGGTCCTTTTTTCCATCAGGATCTCAAATCCTTAAATTTAAAGGTATGGAGATTGAACGCTTGATTCTTGGTCAAAGAGGTTTCTCTGACTCTGTGATTAATACTATGTTACAGGCTCGTAAATCTGTATCTAGGGAGATATATTATAGAGTCTGGAAGACTTATATTTCTTGGTGTCTTTCTCATCATTTTTCCTGGCATTCTTTTAGAATTCCGAGAATTTTACAGTTTCTTCAAGATGGTTTGGATAAAGGTTTGTCTGCAAGTTCCTTGAATGGACAAATCTCTGCTCTTTCTGTCCTTTTTCACAGAAAGATTGCTAATCTTCCTGATATTCATTGTTTTGTACAAGCTTTGGTTCGTATAAAACCTGTTATTAAGTCAATTTCTCCTCCTTGGAGTTTGAATTTGGTTCTGAGGGCTCTTCAAACTCCTCTGTTTGAACCTATGCATTCATTGGACATTAAATTACTTTCTTGGAAAGTTTTGTTCCTTTTGGCCATCTCTTCTGCCAGAAGAGTTTCTGAATTATCTGCTCTTTCTTGTGAATCTCCTTTTCTGATTTTTCACCAGGATAAGGCGGTGTTGCGAACTTCTTTTGAATTTTTACCTAAGGTTATGAATTCCAACAACATTAGTAGAGAAATTGTGGTTCCTTCATTATGTCCTAATCCTAAGAATTCTAAGGAGAAATCATTGCATTCTTTGGATGTAGTTAGAGCTTTGAAATATTATGTTGAAGCTACTAAGACTTTCCGAAAGACTTCTAGTCTATTTGTTATCTTTTCCGGTTCCAGGAAAGGTCAGAAGGCCTCTGCCATTTCTTTGGCATCTTGGTTGAAATCTTTAATTCATCATGCTTATGTCGAGTCGGGTAAAACTCTGCCTCAGAGGATTACAGCTCATTCTACTAGGTCAGTTTCCACTTCCTGGGCGTTTAGGAATGAAGCTTCGGTTGATCAGATTTGCAAAGCAGCAACTTGGTCTTCTTTGCATACTTTTACTAAATTCTACCATTTTGATGTATTTTCTTCTTCTGAAGCTGTTTTTGGTAGAAAAGTACTTCAGGCAGCTGTTTCAGTTTGAATCTTCTGCTTATATTTTCAGTTTTTTTCATTATAAAATTTAAATTATTTTGGTGTGGATTATTTTTCAGCGGAATTGGCTGTCTTTATTTTATCCCTCCCTCTCTAGTGACTCTTGCGTGGAAAGATCCACATCTTGGGTAGTCATTATCCCATACGTCACTAGCTCATGGACTCTTGCTAATTACATGAAAGAAAACATAATTTATGTAAGAAGTTACCTGATAAATTCCTTTCTTTCATATTAGCAAGAGTCCATGAGGCCCACCCTTTTTGTGGTGGTTATGATTTTTTTGTATAAAGCACAATTATTCCAATTCCTTATTTTATATGCTTTCGCACTTTTTTCTTATCACCCCACTTCTTGGCTATTCGTTAAACTGAATTGTGGGTGTGGTGAGGGGTGTATTTATAGGCATTTTAAGGTTTGGGAAACTTTGCCCCTCCTGGTAGGAATGTATATCCCATACGTCACTAGCTCATGGACTCTTGCTAATATGAAAGAAAGGAATTTATCAGGTAAGTTCTTACATAAATTATGTTTTTAACCATAGTAAGCAGTTTCAAAATGGACAACTAGGAGAGACAAAGCTACTCCTGTTGGACCCCTGACGCGTGAAACGGTTAAAATGATAGTTTGTTGATATATTCTTACCTCCATTTCAGTCTGATGGTTATAGTACTATACAATTATAAACGTAATTTTGCCCTCGGATTGTAAGGGCTCAGTTTATTTAAGTTTATTCTTAACTGCTGACTGATAGGTATTATTCTAGAAAACTATTGCTACACATTGATATTTAAGATTAACCTGGTTCAAGTGTTTTTAATTTATTTAGCCCTAGCTATTGTATGACTGGCTATTCCTAGTTATGACTGAGATTTTTTCTTAATAAAGATTATAATGTGTGAATAAAATGAAACCACTATGGAATAATATTTCTTTTACAAGATATTACGAGTCCACGGATTTCATCCTTACTTATAGGATATCGCCTCCTGGTCAGCAGGAGGAGGCAAAGAGCACCACAGCAGAGCTGTATATATAGCTCCTCCCTTCCCTCCCACTCCAGTCATTCTCTTTGCCTGTGTTAGTGATAGGAAGAGGTAAAGTGAGGTGTTAGTTTTATTTTTTCAATCAAGAAGTTTTTTATTTTAAATGGTACCGGTGTGTACTATTTTCCTCAGGGGATTATGGAAGAAGATTTCTGCCCTGAGTTTGATGATCTTAGCAGTTGTATCTAAGATCCACGCTGGTCCCTTCAAGACTTCTGAAGGTAACACATGAGACATCTTCAGTGTGGAGACCGGTTTCATGCTACAAGCAGTATTAAGGTATGTGCAGCCTTTTATTTCTGAAGAGACTTGATGTATCGGAACTGGCTGGCATTTATTTCCCTGTATGGGAATGGGGTAAGCAGTAGACCTGTTACACAGAAGGGTGTTACTGGAGTCCCTTGTTTTTATTTTTTTGAGCTGAGTCCCTAAGGTGCATAAGGGATGAAACTCTGGGTGAGGCATATAGGCAGTAAATCGATAAAGCAGTTAAACGATTGAGCTATTTTTTATTATGTATCCAGCATGACTTGCTGGGATGAGTTTGGGGTGTGTTTTTGTGTTCCACTTAGCTGTGTAAAAAAACCGCTTCTCCATGCAGTTGTTTTTGGGCCTACTCTGACATCGGCCATAAGGGGCGGGGCTTGTTTTTGCGTGCTCAGATGCGCACTTCCTTCTGACAGAGCAGCAGCAAGCAGGAACTCCGGTTGCTCCTGGACAGTAGTCTCTGGCCTGGAGTTTTGGCTATTCATTACGAAGTACCCTGGGGGCAGAGGGTATTTTTGTGTAAACTGATATATTTTTCACTTTAGAGCCTTATTTATCACCTTAATCATAGGGTGCAATAATTTTTGGATATACCAATAAGTTTTAGTTAATTTTGGAAACAAATTAACGTTATTTAAGCAGTTTTCGAAAAATTGTTCACTTTTCTTTCTTAAAGGGCGCAGTACACGTTTTTCAAAGATTTTTTTTTTTAAGCAATAAATAAAGTGTTTAAACGACTTCTGTGGCTATTATTAGCCTGTTCAACATGTCTGACAATGAGGAATCTCATTGTTCTATGTGTTTAGAAGTTATTGTGGAACCCCCTCTTACATTGTGTACCTCTTGTACTGAAAGGGCCTTACATTGTAAGACCATATTTTAGGTCAAGATAGTGTGCCTAAGGATGATTCTCAATCTGAAGAGAATGAGGATATGCCTTCCAAGTCTCCCCAAGTGTCACAACCTTTAACGCCCACACAAGCGACGCCATGTACCTCTAGTGCATCTAAATCCTTTACTCTGCAGGAGATGGCTGCAGTTATGTCAACTACCCTTACAGAGGTATTATCTAAATTACCAGTGTTACAGGGTAAACGCAGTAGGTCAGGTATTAATGTAAATACTGAATCCTCTGATGCTTTATTAGCTATTTCCGATGTACCCTCACAGTGTTCTGAGTTGGGGGTCAGGGAATGGCTGTCTGAGGGAGAAATTTCAGACTCAGGGAATGTGTTACCTCAGACAGATTCAGACGTTATGTCCTTTAAATTTAAGCTTGAACTCCTCCGTCTGTTGCTTCGGTAGGTTTTAGCGACTCTGGATGATTGTGATCATATTATGATACCACCAGAGAAATTGTGTAAGATGGACAAATATCTAGAAGTGCCTACTTACACTGATGTTTTTCTGGTTCCTAAAAGAATTTCGGAAATTATAAAGAAGGAATGGGATAGACCAGGTATACCGTTTTCTCCCCCTCCTACTTTTAAGAAAATGTTTCCTTTATCAGACACCATTCGGGATTTGTGGCAAACGGTCCCTAAGGTGGAGGGAGCTATATCTACCCTGGCTAAGCGTACAACTATACCCATTGAGGACAGTTGTGCTTTCAAAGACCCTATGGATAAAAAAATTAGAGGGTCTTCTAAACAAATTGTTTATTAATCAGGGTTTTCTTTTACAACCTACTGCTTGTATTGTTCCAGTAACTACTGCAGCAGCTTTTTGGTTTGAAGCTCTGGAAGAGTCCCTGAAGGTTGAGACTCCGTTAGATGACATTTTGGATAGAATTAAGGCTCTCAAGTTAGCTAATTCTTTTATTACTGATGCTGCTTTTCAAATTGCTAAATTAGTGGCGAAAAATGCAGGATTTGCTATTCTAGAGCGTTGTGGCTCAAATCTTGGTCTGCTGATGTGTCATCAAAAACTAAGCTTTTAGCTATTCCCTTTAAAGGTAAGACCCTTTTCGGGGCAGAATTGAAGGAAATAATTTCTGACATTACAAGAGGTAAAGGCCATGCCCTACCTCAGGATAAGTCTGTTAAGATGAGGGGTAAACAGAATAATTTTCGTTCCTTTCGGAATTTTAAGGGAGGACCTTCTGCTTCCTCTTCCTCCACAAAGCAGGAAGGGAATTTTACCCAATCTAAGTCAGTCTGGCGACCCAACCAGAATTGGAATAAAAGTAAACAATCCAAGAAGCCTGCTGCTGCTACAAAGACAGCATAAAGGGGTGGCCCCCGATCTGGGACCGGATCTAGTAGGGGGCAGACTCTCTTCGCCCAGGCTTGGGCAAGAGATGTTCAGGACCCCTGGGCACTAGAAATAGTGACCCACGGTTATCAATTGGATTTCAAGGATTTTCATCCCAAGAGGGAGGTTTCATCTTTCAAGATTATCTGCAGACCAGATAAAAAGAGAGGCGTTCTTATGCTGTGTAAAAGACCTTGTTACCATGGGAGTAATTTGTCCAGTTCCAAAATCGGAACAAGGACAGGGGTTTTACTCAAATCTTTTTGTGGTTCCCAAAAAAGAGGGCACTTTCAGACCCATCTTAGACCTCAAGTGTCTAAACAAGTTTCTTAGAGTCCCATCGTTCAAGATGGAGACTATACGAACAATTTTACCAATGATCCAGGAGGGTCAATATGACTACCGTGGACTTGAAGGATGCTTACCTTCATATTCCTATCCACAAGGATCATCATCAGTTTCTAAAGTTTGCCTTCCTGGACAAACATTCAGTTTGTGGCTCTTCCCTTCGGGTTGGCCACAGCACCCAGAATCTTCACAAAGGTTCTAGGGTCTCTTTTGACGGTTCTCAGACTGCGAGGCATAGCTGATTCAGGTGTCAAAATATCAGCTGACAAAATCTCACACTGACACAGTGTTGTCTTTCCTGAGAACTCACAGTTAGAAGGTGAACATAGAGAAGAGTTCACTTGTTCCACAGACAAGGGTTCCTTTCTTGGGAACTCTGATAGACTCGGTAGCCATGAAAATATTTCTGACAGAGGTCAGAAAATCAAAGATTCTAAATACTTGCTGAGCACTTCAGTCCATTCCTCGGCCATCAGTGGCTCAGTGTATGGAGGTAATCGGATTAATGGTAGGGGCAATGGACATCATTCTGTTTGCTCGCTTTCATCTCAGACCGCTGCAGCTGTGCATGCTCGGACAGTGGAATGGGGATTATGCGGATTTATCTCCTCAGATAAATCTGGATCAAGAGACCAGAGACTCTCTTCTTTGGTGGTTGTCGCCTGATCATCTGTCCCAAGGCACTTGTTTCCGCAGACCCTCGTGAGTGATAGTGACAATGAATGCCAGCCTTCTGGGCTGGGGTGCAGTCTGGAACTCCCTGAAGGCTCAGGGTGTTTGGACTCAGGTGGAGTCTCTACTTCCAATCAATATTCTGGAACTGAGAGCAAAATTCAATGCGCTTCAGGTGTGGCCTCAGTTGGCTTCGGCCAAATTCATCAGATTCCAGTCGGACAACATCACGACTGTGTAATATAAAAAATATACCAAACATCACAATCGGAGAAAAATGTGAATATAAATGTGATGATTCTAAAACGAACCCAAAACAAAAGTTCGTATAAGGATATGTGTTTTTCCTTGTGCAGACTTCTGTGTCTCTTATGCCTTTTCTGTCCTTGAAGATTTCTCAAAGGAAGGTAGAAAGAAATAGCAACATAGTGTAATTCTGTGATGGTTATCAACAATGTATCAGGTTTGTGGCCAAATGCCTACTCACATGTACTTGAGCTTACGACCAAGCTCAGGGGAATGCGCACACCCACTTTATACTGGTGGGTAAACGGTACTCTCACGATGAATATAGTATAAAACATTTTTTTATTTTAAAATGTAATAAAAACGTCACAAATGCGATACACAACAACTTATACAGAGGTTAATGGAGCCTTATATCTTGATATTGCTCACAAAAGTCAACTCCTACTGCAGGATGTCAGCGGATTCAGGCAGCAGAAACTTAACCGCTGCACTGATCTACCTGAACCAAAATGGGAGTGGCTCCTCCTACAAGTGTGTCCGCAAGTGTATAGACGCCCAGGAGAGTAGAGAAATCCAACGATCGTTTCGCTTTGCAGCTTTTTCAAGGATATAAAGTGCGCATGTCCATAGGTCCTTATATACCAGGTTCTTGTATTTAAAACGGATATCCGGATTTTTCTGTTGCCATTTTGGAAAAGGGCATAAGTATCTTCCATTTGGTCAGATGAGATTAATTTCTATTTGTAGTCATTTAAGAAAAACACAAGTGTGTACTTCTTAATTTCCTTAACATTTTGCCAGACAAAATACACTATATTTAATAGGAAACCACAAAACAAATCTTAGTAAATTGTGCCACCTCCTAAAATATATCCCAAATAAGATACACCAGGTATGATATACCTTTCTTACATACGGTTTAACTGATTGTACCCTTCATTCTTTATATCAGTACTATGTTGTTCAAATTAATAGCCATCATTTACTCATTATGTTAGTTCTAAACCTAATCCAGTATTACTTTATTTAGTTCTATGTTTTTGCCCCAAATTACAGAAACCTTTTACGCTGCTATGTACAACTTTTGAAAAATAATATAGATTATGGGGTATTCTGATCATGGATATAATGCAATATTATCATTGTAATTAGATTTAAGATTACTACTGCAAAAAATGGTGCAATTCAAAATCTTTGTTTAAACCGTTAGGTATAAACGTATCCATAGTATGAATCCATTTCATTTCTAGGCGTCCTAACTGGTTCTGTATATCACCCCCTCTCCAATCTTGTTCAGTTTTTCTTATCCCTAGAAATTCTAGATCGCCAACTTTCCTTTTATGTACCCTGTCAAAATGTGCTGACAGTGTGTGGTTCTGATATCCCTTCTCAATATTATAGATATGTTCATTTAACATAGTTCTAAGGAGCCTAGAGGTGCGACCTATATAGATAAGATTACACGAACAGCGCAATAGATAAATTACATTCTTGCTGTTAAAAGTAATGAATTGATTTATCTCATATACTTTTTTGTAGTCCGTTGAATGGAACTTATTACATAATTTTGATGTTTTTTTCGTTCTCTGACATGCATTACAAAATGAGCACTTTCTAAACCCTATCTGTGGAGTGGGCAGCCAATTTTTGGCAGATGTTACATTCTGTTTGTTCTTCATGTTGTTTGTATGTGATAGCTGTAATCTTAAGTTTGGAACCTTCTTAAACATAATGTTTGGACCTTCCCCAAGGAGTTCAGTTAATCCTGAATCTCTAGTGAGGATGCCCCAATGTTTGTGAATGATATAAATATCATTCACAAACATTGGGGCATCCTCACTAGAGATTCAGGATTAACTGAACTCCTTGGGGAAGGTCCAAACATTATGTTTAAGAAGGTTCCAAACTTAAGACTTGTGTTTTCCTTAAATGACTACAAATAGAAATTAATCTCATCTGACCAAATGGAAGATACTTATGCCCTTTTCCAAAATGGCAACAGAAAAATCCGGATATCCGTTTTAAATACAAGAGACTGGTATATAAGGACTTATGGACATGCGCACTTTATATCCTTGAAAAAGCTGCAAAGCGAAACGATCGTTGGATTTCTCTACTCTCCTGGGCGTCTATACACTTGCGGACACACTTGTAGGAGGAGCCACTCCCATTTGGGTTCAGGTAGATCAGTGCAGCGGTTAAGTTTCTGCTGCCTGAATCCGCTGACATCCTTCAGTAGGAGTTGACTTTTGTGAGCAATATCAAGATATAAGGCTCCATTAACCTCTGTATAAGTTGTTGTGTATCGCATTTGTGACGTTTTTATTACATTTTAAAATAAAACATTTTTTTATACTATATTCATCGTGAGAGTACTGTTTACCCACCAGTATAAAGTGGGTGTGCGCATTCTCCTGAGCTTGGTCGTAAGCTCAAGTACATGTGAGTAGGCATTTGGCCACAAACCTGATACATTGTTGATAACCATCACAGAATTACACTATGTTGCTATTTCTTTCTCCCTTCCTTTGAGAAATCTTCAAGGACAGAAAAGGCATAAGAGACACAGAAGTCTGCACAAGGAAAAACACATATCCTTATACGAACTTTTGTTTTGGGTTCGTTTTAGAATCATCACATTTATATTAACATCACGACTGTGGCTTATATCAATCATCAAGGGGGAACAAGGAGTCCCTTAGCAATGAGAGAAGTATCCAAGATAATCCGTTGGGCGGAGGCCCACTCTTGTCATCTGTCAGCGATCTACATCCCAGGAGTAGAGAACTGGGAAGCGGATTTTCTAAGTCGACAGACATGCTTCCAAGATATGGATCCAGGTCAAGGGATCCTCAGGCCAAACTGATAGATGCCTTGGCAGTGCCTTGGTTGTTCAGCCCAGCTTAAGTGTTTCCACCATTTCCTCTCCTTCCACGCGTGATTGCTCGAATCAAACAGGAGACAGCTTCTGTGATCCTGATAGCGCCTGCGTGGCCACGCAGGACTTGGTATGCGGATCTAGTGGACATGTCCTCTCTGCTACCGTGGAATCTTTCTTTGAGACAGGACCTTCTCATTCAAGGTCCTTTCCAACATCCAAATCTAATTTCTCTGCAGCTGACTGTGTGGAGATTGAACGCTTGATTTTATCGAAGCGAGGATTCTCTGATTCGGTCATCAATACTTTGATACAGGCTAGAAAGTCTGTCACTAGAAAAATCTATCATAAGATATGGCGTAAATATCTTTATTGGTGTGAATCCAAGGGTTACTTATGGAGTAAAGTTAGGATTCCTAGGATTCTGTCTTTTCTCCAAGAAGGATTGGAGAAAGGGTTATCAGCAAATTCCTTAAAGGGACAAATTTCTGCTTTGTCAATTCTGTTTCACAAATGTTTGGCAGATGTGCCAGATGTTCAGTCTTTTTGTCAGGCTCTATCTAGAATTAAGCCTGTATTTAGACCCATTACTCCTCCCTGGAGTTTGAATTTAGTTCTTCGAGTTCTTCAAGGGGTTCCGTTTGAACCCATGCATTCCATGGATATCAAATTCTTATCTTGGAAAGTTCTGTTTTTAGTTGCTATTTCTTCTGCTCAAAGAGTTTCTGAGCCTTCAGCGCTACAGTGTGATTCTCCTTATCTCATTTTTCATTCTGATAAGGTGGTGTTACGTACCAAACCTGGATTTCTTCCTAAGGTTGTTTCAAATAAGAATATTAATCAGGAAATTGTTCTTCCTTCCTTATGTCCTAACCCTCCTTCTAAGAAGGAGCGTATGTTGCATAATTTGGATGTGGTCCGTGCCTTAAAGTTTTACTTACAGGCAACTAAGGATTTCCGTCAATCATCTTCATTATTCATTGTTTATTCTGGAAAGCGTAGGGGTCACAAAGCTACGGCTACCTCTTTCTTTTTGGCTTGAGAAGTATCATCCGCCTGCCATATGAGACTGCTGGACAGCAGCCTCCTGAAAGAATTATGGCTCATTCTACTAGGGCTGTGGCTTCCACATGGGCCTTTAAAAATTATGCATCTGTTGAACAGCTTTGTAAGGCTGCGACTTGGTCGTCCCTTCACACTTTTCCCAAATTTGATACTTTTGCTTCTTCTGAGGCTATTTTTGGGAGAAAGGTTCTTCAAGCAGTGGTGCCTTCTGTTTAGGTTCCTGTCTTGTCCCGCCCTTTCATCCGTGTCCTTTTGCTTTGGTATTGGTATTCCACAAGTAAGGATGAAATCCGTGGACTCGTCATATCTTTGTAAAAGAAAAGTAAATTTATGCTTACCTGATAAATTAATTTCTTTTATGATATGACGAGTCCACGGCCCACCCTGTTCTTTTTAAGACAGTTTTTCTTTATATTTTGTAAACTTCAGTCACCTCTGCACCTTTTTAGCCTTTCCTTTTCTCTTCCTATACCTTCGGCCAAATGACTGAGGGTGGAGGGGAAGGGAGGGGCTATATATACTGCTCTGCTGTGGTGCTCTTTGCCACTTCCTGTTAGGAGGTTAATATCCCACAAGTAAGGATGAAATCCGTGGACTCGTCATATCGTAAAAGAAAGTAATTTATCAGGTAAGCATAAATTTACTTTGTACAAGATATGACGAGTCCACGGATTTCATCCTTACTTATGGGATATCGCCTCCTGGTCAGGTGGAGGCAAAGAGCACCACAGCAGAGCTGTATATATAGCTCCTCCCTTCCCTCCCACTCCAGTCATTCTCTTTGCCTGTGTTAGTGATAGGAAGAGGTAAAGTGAGGTGTTAGTTTAGATTCTAAAATCAAGAGTTTATTGTTTTTAAATGGCGCCAGTGAGTACTATTTTTTTTCAGGGTAGAGCATCAGGTGTTTCAACTATGGGAACAGGAGATTCTACATTCTTGCTTCACTCCCCATGCTGGTGCTGCCCTGCTGATGGTCTTATCAGATACTACATAAGGCCCTATTTGTCCCCACAGATCTACAGGAGGTAATACCAAGGGACCTCTTCTTCGTGTGGGACTGGAGTGGGAGGGAAGGGAGGAGCTATATATACAGTTCTGCTGTGGTGCTCTTTGCCTCCTCCTGCTGACCAGGAGCCGATATCCCATAAGGATGAAATCCGTGGACTCATCATATCGTAAAAGAAATACATTTATCAGGTAAGCATAAGTTTCCTTTTTTCTATCTATCCAAATTAATTTTTGCTGAGTTTCTCCACGACAGGTAATAATTCTAATGGCACTTTAAATTTACGTATTTACTATATAAGTATAGCTATACTAAGATATTACCTGTTATTACATAACTCTGCTACCCCCAATTCCTGTATGTTTGAAAGCCAGAGTAGGTTTGCTCTGATCTTTCCTCTCAAGATTGGGTCTAGCTGTACTCCACGTTAGTCTCTTCAGCAGGGCAGTGGTGGCTTTAAAGCAGTTAGGAACTTGTGAAGTGGGCTTTCCGAAAAGGTTGCTTGTATAGAACGCCAGAGTAGGTTTACTCTGTTCTTTCTTTTTTCTACAGGTCTCTGTGAGGAGTGGCATCCTCTCATACCGGGTAAGCTGTCGTCCTGCCAGACGGCTAGAGGCAGATAAATGCCTTTTGTCTTCTGGGGCTAGGAGGCTGGCACTGAAGGGGTTATCCTTTCCCACTGCAACATTTTAGGACTAGAACCCTGTGGACAGGGTTTATTTTGGCAGTAGCAGGCTTTTTGGCATGTGTTATACGGGAGACAGGGAGTTGCACACTCTTAATTGGCTCATGACAGGCATACTTTTCCCTTTTGTTCTGGTCATTGCAGGATCTTAGTAATTTTATGGGGCACTTTCATTTGACTTGGTGATATTTTAGCTGTTTTCCTGTAGCTGAGTACTACAGGGAACTGTTTCATTTTGTTTATCATATCTTTCCGGCTGGAAGCGTGCCTTTTTAAAGGGACAGTCAAGTCCCAAAAAAACATTCATGATTTAAATAGGGAATGTAATTTTAAACAACTTTCCAATTTACTTTTATCACCAATTGTGCTTTGTTCTCTTGGTAGTCTTAGTTGAAAGCTAATTCTAGGAGGTTCATATGCTAATTTCTTAGACCTTGAAGACTGCCTCTAATCTGAATGCATTTTGACCACTAGAGGGCATTAGTTCATGTGTTTCATATAGATAACATTGAGCTCATGCAAATGAAGTTACCCTGGAGTAAGCACTGATTGGCTAAAATGCAAGTCTGTCAAAACAACTGAAACAAGGGGGCAGTCTGCAGAGGCTTAGATACAAGGTAATCACAGAGGTAAAACGTGTATTTCTATAACAGTGTTGATTATGCAAAACTGGTGAATGGGTAATAAAGGGATTATCTTTTCTTTCATGTAATTAGCAAGAGTCCATGAGCTAGTGACGTATGGGATATACATTCCTACCAGGAGGGGCAAAGTTTCCCAAACCTTAAAATGCCTATAAATACACCCCTCACCACACCCACAATTCAGTTTTACAAACTTTGCCTCCGATGGAGGTGGTGAAGTAAGTTTGTGCTAGATTCTACGTTGATATGCGCTCCGCAGCAAGTTGGAGCCCGGTTTTCCTCTCAGCGTGCAGTGAATGTCAGAGGGATGTGAGGAGAGTATTGCCTATTTGAATGCAGTGATCTCCTTCTACGGGGTCTATTTCATAGGTTCTCTGTTATCGGTCGTAGAGATTCATCTCTTACCTCCCTTTTCAGATCGACGATATACTCTTATATATACCATTACCTCTGCTGATTCTCGTTTCAGTACTGGTTTGGCTTTCTACAAACATGTAGATGAGTGTCCTGGGGTAAGTAAATCTTATTTTTTGTGACACTCTAAGCTATGGTTGGGCACTTTGTTTATAAAGTTCTAAATATATGTATTCAAACATTTATTTGCCTTGACTCAGAATGTTCAACTTTCCTTATTTTTCAGACAGTCAGTTTCATATTTGGGATAATGCATTTGAATTAATCATTTTTTCTTACCTTCAAAAATTTGACTCTTTTTTTCCTGTGGGCTGTTAGGCTCGCGGGGGCTGAAAATGCTTCATTTTATTGCGTCATTCTTGGCGCGGACTTTTTTGGCGCAAAAATTATTTTCCGTTTCCGGCGTCATACGTGTCGCCGGAAGTTGCGTCATTTTTTGACGTTATTTTGCGCCAAAAATGTCGGCGTTCCGGATGTGGCGTCATTTTTGGCGCCAAAAGCATTTAGGCGCCAAATAATGTGGGCGTCTTATTTGGCGCTAAAAAATAAGGGCGTCGCTTTTGTCTCCACATTATTTAAGTCTTATTTTTTCATTGCTTCTGGTTGCTAGAAGCTTGTTCTTTGGCATTTTTTTCCCATTCCTGAAACTGTCATTTAAGGAATTTGATCAATTTTGCTTTATATGTTGTTTTTTCTCTTACATATTGCAAGATGTCTCACGTTGCATCTGAGTCAGAAGATACTACAGGAAAATCGCTGTCTAGTGCTGGAGCTACCAAGCTAAGTGTATCTGCTATAATTTTTGGTATCTGTTTCTCCAGCTGTTGTTTGTATTGCATGTCATGACAAACTTATTAATGCAGATAAAATTTCCTTTAGTACTGTTACATTACCTGTTGCTGTTCCGTCAACATCTAATTTTCAGAGTGTTCCTGATAAACATAAGAGATTTTATTTTTTAAATCCATTAAGAAGGCTATGTCTGTTATTTCTCCTTCTAGTTTACATAAAAGTCTTTTAAAACTTCTCTTTTTTCAGATGAATTTTTAAATGAACATCATCATTCTGATACTGATCATGGTTCTTCTGGTTCAGAGGTTTCTGTCTCAGAGGTTGATGCTGATAAATCTTTGTATTTGTTCAAGATGGAATTTATTTTTTCTTTATTTAAAGAAGTATTAATTGCATTAGAAATAGAGGATTCTGGTCCTCTTGATACTAAATCTAAACGTTTAAATAAGGTTTTTTAATCTCCTGTAGTTATTCCAGAAGTGTTTAATCTCCCTGATGCTATTTCTGAAGTAATTTCCAGGGAATGGAATAATTTGGGTAATTCTTTTACTCCTTCTAAACGTTTAAGCAATTATATCCTGTGCCATCTGACAGATTAGAGTTTTTTTGGGACAAAATCCCTAAGGTTATGGGGCTGTCTCTACTCCTGCTAAATGTGCTCTATTCCTACGGCAAATAGTAATTCATTTAAGGATCCTTTAGATAGGAAAATTGAATCCTTTCTAAGAAAAGCTTACTTATGTTCAGGTAATCTTCTTAGACCTGCTATATTTTTAGCGGATGTTGCTGCAGCTTCAACTTTTTGGTTAGAAGCTTTAGCGCAACAAGTAACATAAGTTTATAGCATTATTATTATTCTATAACATGCTAATAATTTTATTGGTGATACCATCTTTTGATATCATTAGAGTTGATGTCAGGTATATGTCTCTAGCTATTTTAGCTAGAAAAGCTTTATGGATTAAACTTGGAATGCTGATATGTCTTCTAAGTCAACTTTGCTTTCCTTTTCTTTCCAGGGTAATAAATTATTATTTCAACTGTTTCTGGAAGGAAGGGAACTTTTTTACCAAAGGATAAAAAATCTAAGGTAAATTTAGGTCTAATAATCATTTTCGTTCCTTTCCTCACAATAAGGAACAAAAGCCTGATCCTTCATCCTCAGGAGCGGTATCAGTTTGGAAACTATT
Source organism: Bombina bombina (assembly GCF_027579735.1). Lineage (NCBI taxonomy): Eukaryota > Metazoa > Chordata > Amphibia > Anura > Bombinatoridae > Bombina > Bombina bombina. The sequence continues at coordinate 300,516,489 of NC_069499.1, read as the reverse complement.
TCCAGTTTGGAATATATCCAAGCCTTATAGAAAACCTATTGCCAGCTCCTAAGTACCCATGAAGGTGCGGACCTTATTCCAGCTCAGCTGGTATGGGGCAGATTACGTTTTCTTCAAAGAAATTTTGATCAATTCCGTTCTCAATTTCTGGTTTCAGAACATTGTTTCAGAAAGGTACAGCATTGGCTTCAGTTAAGGCCTCCTGCTAAGAGATTTTTTTCTTTCCCATGTCCCAGTTAACACAGCAAAGGCTCAGCATTTCTGAAATGTGTTTCAGATCTAGAGTTGGCTGGAGTATTTATGCCAGTTCCAGTTCTGGAACAGGGGCTGGGGTTTTATTTTATCTCTTCATTGTACTAAAGAAGGTTAATTCCTTCAGACCAGTTCCGGATCTATCAATATTGAATCGTTATGTAAGGATACCAACATTCAGTTTCTGTAGGACTGTCCTGCCTTTTGTTTAGCAAGGGCATTATATGTCTACAATAGATTTACAGGATGTGTATCTGCATATTCCGATTCATCCAGATCACTTTTAGTGTCTGAGATTCTCTTTTTAGACAAGCATTACCAGTTTTGTGGCTCTACCGTTTGGCCTAGCCTCAGTTCCAAGAATTTTTTTCAAAGGTTCTCGGTGCCCTTCTTTCTGTAATCAGAGAACAGGGTTTTGGTATTTCCTTATTGGACGATATCTGGGTACTTGCTCAGTCTTCTCATTTTCGAAGAATCTCATACGAATCGACTTGTGTTGTTTCTTCAAGTTCATGGTTGGAGGATCAATTTACCAATCAGTTCATTGATTCCTCAGACAAGGGTAACCTTTTTAGGTTTCTAGAATAGATTCAGTGTCTATGACTCTGTCCTTGTCAGACAAGAGAAGTTTAACATTGATTTCAGCTTGTCAAAACCTTCAGTCACAATCATTCCCTTTGGTAGCCTTATGCATGGAAATTTTAGGTCTTAGAACTGCCGCATCAGATGCGATCTCCTTTGCTCGTTTTCACATGCGACCTCTTCAGCTCTGTATGCTGAACCAGTGGTGCAGGGATTACTCAAAGATATCTCACTTAATATCTTTAAACCGATTATACGACACTCTCTGACATGGTGGACAGATCACCATCGTTTAGTTCAGGGGGCTTCTTTGTTCTTCCGACCTGGACTATAATCTCAACAGATGCAAGTCTTACAGGTTGGGGAGCTGTGTGGGGGTATCTGACGGCACAAGGGGTTTGGGAATCTCAGGAGGTGAGATTTCCAATCAATATTTTGGAACTCCGTGCAATTTCAGAGCTCTTCAGTCTTGGCCTCTTCTGAAGAGAGAGTTGTTCATTTGTTTTCAGATAGACAATGTCACATCTGTGGCATACATCAATCATCAAGGAGGGACTCACAGTCCTCTGGCTATGAAAGAAGTATATTTGGTTTGGGCGGAATCCAGCTCCTGTCTAATCTCTGCGGTTCATATCCCAGGTATGGACAATTGGAAAGCGGATTATCTCAGTCGCCAAACGTTGCACCTGGGCGAATGGTCTTCACCCAGAGGTATTTCCTCAGATTGTTCAAATGTGGGAACTCCCAGAAATAGATCTGATGGCTTCTCATCTAAACAAGAAACTTCCCTGGTATCTGTCCGGATCCAGGGATCCTCGGGCGGAGGCAGTGGATGCATTATCTCTTCCTTACAAGTGTCATCCTGCCTATATCTTTCCGCCTCTAGTTCTTCTTCCAAGGGTATTCTCCAATATTCTAAAGGAATGCTCGTTTGTCCTGCTGGTAGCTCCAGCATGGCCTCACAGGTTTTGGTATGCGGATCTTGTCCGGATGGCCTCTTGCCAGCTGTGGACTCTTCCGTTAAGACCAGTCTTTCTGTCTCAAGGTTCTTTTTTCCATCAGGATCTCAAAACCTTAATTTTAAGGTGTGGAGTTTGAACGCTTGATTCTTGGTCAAAGAGGTTTCTCTGACTCTGTGATTGATACTATGTGACAGGCTCGTAAATCTGTATCTAGAGAGATATATTATAGAGTCTGGGAGACTTATATTTCTTCAGGATGGTTTAGATAAAGGTTTGTCCGCAAGTTTCTTGAAAGACAAATCTCTGCTCTTTCTGTTCTTTTTCACAGAAGGATTGCTAATCTTCCTGATATTCATTGTTTTGTACAAGCTTTGGTTCGTATAAAACCTGTCATTAAGTCAATTTCTCCTCCTTGGAGTTTGAATTTGGTTCTGGGGGCTCTTCAAGCTCCTCCTTTTGAACCCATGCATTCTTTGGTCATTATATTACTTTCTTGGAAAGTTTTGTTTCTTTTGGCCATCTCTTCTGCCAGAAGAGTCTCTGAATTATCTGCTCTTTTTTGTGAGTCTCCTTTTCTGATTTTGCATCAGGATAAGGCGGTGCTGCAAACTTCTTTTGAATTTTTTACCTAAGGTTGTGAATTCTTACAACATTAGTAGGGAAATTGTGGTTCCTTCATTATGTCCTAATCCTATGAATTCTAAGGAGAAATCATTGCATTCTTTGGATGCTGTTAGAGCTTTGTAATATTATGTTGAAGCTATTAAGTCTTTCCGAAAGACTTCTAGTCTATTTGTCATCTTTTCCGGTTCTAGAAAAGACCAGAAAGCTTCTGCCATTTCTTTGGCATCTTGGTTGAAATCTTTATTTCATCATGCCTATGTTGAGTCGGGTAACACTCCGCCTCAGAGGATTACAGCTCATTCTACTAGGTTAGTTTCTACTTCCTGGGCGTTTAAGAATGAAGCTTCGGTTGATCAGATTTGTAAAATAGCAACTTGGTCCTCTT